>NW_025404271.1:0-4543 GCF_020080835.1 Cotesia glomerata
TTTTGGCATATATTTCTGGGCAAATTTTCATATCGTTTTCATATAATTTTTTATATACCACATATATTTTCGCATATATTTTCATATATATTTATAAATATATTCAAAAATATATTTTCTTTCGGTGTGGGGAAGCGATAAAACTCGAATAATTTGACCTTGCTAGGCCCAATGTCAGCTTGCGTAAATTAATTCTAAATATGTTAATTTCTAATACCGATTTGCGGTTACAGGCTTTATAAAATATCCGGAGGACGAGTGACAGTGACCAAAGTTTCGCCGCCAAGCAGAGTAACCTACCGAGGAGAAATTTGCACCACCACGGACAAAAAGGAGTTGCAACTCTTCGAGGGAGTTCACAGAGTATTATTAAGGGAAACTCCAGGTACAAAATATCATGTCTGATTTTTATTCCTCGGGTCTGCGGCGTCAGCCGAGGCAACATGTCGGCTGAAGGTCACCGCCATTTCGCGTTCGGTCTAATCATGGTTATAAGAATTGAAATTAAATTTGCCAAATTAGAAAAATTATAAATCGATTAATTAATAATACTAGGACTTATTTCGGGTTATTGATCAATTTGTTAAGAGAAAAATAATTTATCTTTGTCACTACTTATTTTACACATAGGCCTGTCTGAATTAGTAATACCAGGATTTTAATTCGGTTTATTAATTCCAGATTCTTATGTCACGTGTAAAATTTATTTATTGAAGAATCTTTTGGACAATAATTTGGCTTAAGCCAGTAGAAATAGAATTGAGTAAACCGCTAAATTAAAATTATTTAAGACAAAAATTTATTTCACACTAAAATTATTTTAATAAATTATTTAACGCATTATTTGTATTTGTCATAATTTAAACAGAAATCTATCTATTGGGCCCACAGTTAATTTTCAAGTCTGGGCCATGGCTTAGTTTACCAGAGCTGTGCCACCAGTTAATTGGTCAAATCAGACCCATGCCATTTTGATATAAAATGATAAAAAGAATTTTTTTAAGTGTCATTTTTTATCTTAATTTTGATATAGAGCTAACACAAGTTTAGACCGTTTGACTTTTTTAGACCTAACTTTCGCTAATTATAGAAATAAAGTGAAAATTGCATTCGTTCTAACCGAGACTCGAACCTGAGCCGCGCCTTTGCTAGCATGATAACTGACCCCTACACCGTACGATCCGATAAGTTGTTGTACATCTCATTATTCTTATAAGCTAAATCTATATGGTGACGAAGTGTGACGGTTTTATTATTTATTTGTTTATATAATTTATGTTATTTAATATTGTGTTTTGATGAAAAATAGACTATTTTTGTGTTTATTAGTTAAAAAAATGCAAGAGTCAAGTTCTTATGTTACTTTAGACTTTGTGTACATCGTTCTACATATTTTTTTAATTTTATTATAAATTTTAATCTTTAGAATTATCAATAGTAAAAAATTCAACAGTAAATTATAATATCTTAATTTTTTAAGACCACATCAATTTTGACGATATACAATTGTTTTGGTTAAATAATACATTTTCGATTTTAGCATTTGCTAACAAATATTCAAGATTAAATAATAAAATATTTGCTGTTCATAATTCTATTACTTAATGATCAATTAAGTTTGAATTTCCCAATTGAATGGCCAATCCTAGGTTACCCATTTCTGGCTCAAGTCTGGGCTGCTATTCAACGGCTATGGCTTGGCTTCCCAGTATTGGCTAACGCTTGGGTAATCAGAGAGTCGGATAAAGCTAGATTGCCCCAATCCCTGGCCAAACTCTAGATCGCTACTGAATGTGGCCGTGGCTAGGGGACCCAGTTCTGTTAAGCTCGGGTAATCATTGGGTCAAGCCAAGGCCTGGTTGCCTCCGGTTTTGGCCCAAAGGCTGCGGATGCCTCTTGCCTTGGCCATTCTATGGCGAACCAGTCTTTGGCCCAGGCTCCGGGTAATTATTGGGTTGGCCAAGAAGGCTGATTACCCAGTCTTGGCCCAATATCCCGGTTCGCGCTAAGTTTGGTTGCCCCAGTTCCTGGGCCAGGCAAGGCCCCAAATCATTAAACTCTGGTAGTTGCTACATGGGATACTCAAAAAAGTGTTGATCTGAAACAGTTCTTAGATTTTGAGTTTCCAAAATGTATGTATGTTATATATTCAAGATCAGAAAACTCGAACGAAAATAAAAATCCGTATTTTCAGCTGATTCAATCTCATTGTTTAGTATTTTATGTTTTATTCCATGTTAAAACTAACAGAAAAATTAAGAAAATGGTTGACCCTAAAGGAAAATCATCCCTGCAACTTCCACGCTGTAATTTACATGCCCATGCGTTCAAGAATTACTTTCATTACGTTTTGGCTAGCTTTTCGAGCTCTCTAATTAACAGATATTTTCCATTCACCTTGTATTACTGAGGCATTCTCCATGTGGCTTAAAAGAATTGAGACGCTGAGTCTAAGAAACGGCGCGTTTACAATGGGGCCGAAGTACGCAGATTACCCGCACAGCGAGCCGTTAGGCGATTGGGGTGTAAGCGTACTCGATGCTCATTGTAAACGTGTCGTTTCAACGGCGAGTGTCTCCAATTAAGCCCTGTGAATACCTCGGATTTGACATTTAATATCGAAACAATATTTTTTGTAACAACTGCTTTTCAAAAGTTCAACAAAGAAAAATTATTGTTTACAAAGAAATGTTGTAATTAGCTGAACTTATATCAGTTATCAAAAATTCATTTATATATGTATATAAAATTCTCGTGTCACAATGTTCGTTTCCCCCATACCTCCTCCGAAACAGCTTGACCAGATTCTCATGAAATTTTTTTATGCATATTCAGTAAGCCTGAGAATCAGGAAGCCTCTCATCTATTTTTCTAACCTCTAAGTGATAAGGGTGTTCACCCTAAAAAATTTTTATTTATTTTTGATAAACTTTTTTTTTTATTTTTTTTATTATGTGGCATCAAAAATACATACAAGCTCTAAATTTGCACTTTTTATCACCTCAACCCTTGCTTTTAATAGTCATTTTCATAATTTTATCATTTTCTATCCCTGCTCGATAACATCAACATTATTATCACTTGGTAAGTTATCCCCTCCATGTGTCTACCGGTGTCACTTCTCACCCTGTAAACAGCACGGAGTAGAGATGTTACCTCTACAGAGTAAGGGGGGTGTAACTCTCATATCAAAATATATTCTCGAAGTAACTTTTTATTATTTATTTATTAATAACTAATATTATTGAATATAATTAATCCTATTAATAACTAATAAAAATTATTAATTTTGAGGAATTAATAAATCGCACGAATCAGTTTAAGTAAGTGACTTACATAACCTCTTTAAAATACTCTAACACGTGTCACGAGTTCCCACAAACAACGGCTATTGAGTTATAAGTATAGAAATTATTTTTTACGTTTATTATAAAATCAAAATTATTCTTTTCTTATTTATAACGAAAATATTGTTAGGAATGATGAAAAACGAATTCGGTGAAAAAGTTAGATTTTTATTACAATTGGGAAATTTTTTTTTTGTGTTTACTTTATAAGAGCTTCCCTAACTTCGACAGGGAATTTTTTTTTCACTTTTTCTAACAATATGTATTTTCGATATAATTAAGAAACATAAAAATTTTCGTTTTCGTGAAACCTATCTAATTTTTACATGTATATTTAATGTAATCAAAAGATAAAATAAATTATTAATATAATAATTAAATATAATAATTAAATAATTCAATCAAGTTCTATCTCATGTGTGTTTTGTATTGTACAGTGAACAATGCCAAACAAAACGCAAAGGGGCCAATTTGAACCGGTGATACGAATAAATCTAGGTAAAACATTCGAGCTCAGAAGAAAGCCCAAAAGGAACCGGAAGAACAAGTCTCAGGAAGAAAAATACTGGAGCAAGCGTGTGTGGAGAATGGTGCAATAGTCAAGAACAATCAACAGACGATACACGAGCTGAACGCAATGAAGTCATGAGATTAAAACGACAATCATAAACCGTTTTACTGTCAATAGACGCAGAGTAAAATAAATGTTAAGACGTTGTCGATGAGTGATCAAGAGTGATCAATGAGTGATCAATGAGTAATCAAGCTTGTTTGTATTAGCTAAAGACGGGCTAACAAAAAATATTGTTCAACGCTGCAGCATTAAGAGATTAATATTATGTCATTAATTAATTATATAAATACTTATTACTTTTAATAAATTAAAACAATTAATGCTTCTGGTGTTTTGTTGGTTTTTAAACAACATTCCCCTCATCGTTCACAGCACTCCTGTGCCTTTTTCACTCATATTCCACTATCCTTATGCTAATCTCCAATAAGTTAGGTAATTTTTTTTTCTACACTAGAAATTCTTCTTGTAGCCTATTCACATGGCAAAACAACGTTTGCCGGGTCAGCTAAGTACATATATATATATATATATATATATATATATATATATATATATATATATATATATATAGCAGTATATATATATATATATATATAGACTTTCTATAGATGGGTCATTCCAC
>NW_025404272.1:0-4540 GCF_020080835.1 Cotesia glomerata
TGAGGCTGAATGGCATTTTTAACTTCCCGCTAAGAAAATCGAAGATTTTCAAAAATCGGGAAGTTATTGTTTTCACCCTGTTTTGCAAAAATCGAGTTTTCATCAGATCTCAACGTTTAAAGGTCACAGAAAGCTTCCGTGACTATCCCCGCGAGATTGTCACTATGTCTGTATGTGTGTGTGTTTTTTAACTTCCCGCTAAAAATCTCAGATTTTCAAAAATCGGGAAGTTATTGTTTTTACCCCGTTTGGCAAAAATCGAGTTTTCATCAGATCTCGACGTTTGAAGGTCACAGGAAGCTTCCCTGACTACCCCCGCGATGTTGTCACTATGTCTGTATGTATGTATGTGTGTGTGTGTGTGTGTGTGTGTGTGTGTGTGTGTGTGTGTGTGTGTGTGACTATGTGACTCGCTTATAACTTTTGAAGGGTTGAACCGATTTCATCGCGGTTGGTGCCATTCGAAAGGGCTACGCTAAACTTAGATTTCCTGAGAATTTGAACCGATTCGGACCGATAGATTTTAAGAAATCTTGAAAAATCTTAAAAAAAATAAGAAAAAAATCATTTTTGAAAGTAGTTTTTTTGGAATATCTTTTAAACGGCTCTATCGATCAACTTCAAAAACTAATCCGCCCTTAAGCTTAAAAAACCACGCCGATCGGCGTCAACCCGATCAAAATCGGTTGATTCGTTCGAGAGATAGCGTGAACGAAAGAAAACCGAAAAAAACCGAAAAAAGTGTTTTTTTCACATAACTTCGTCATTTCTTCTCGGATCGTTTTTGATGATATAGAATAATTTCAGAAGTTAAAAAACCGCGTCGATTGCCGCCAAAAACGTGAAAATCGGTTGATTAGTCCGAGAGATATCCTCGACGAAATATTTGGAAATAAGGATTTTTTCAACATAACTTCGACATTTTTTGGAATAACTTTCAAACAGCTCTACCGATCGATTCCAAAAACTAATCAGCTCTTAACATCATAAAACCACGTCGATTGCCACCAAGCTGGTCAAAATCGGTTGATTCGTTCGAGAGATATCGTGAACGAAAGAAAACCGAAAAAAGTGTTTTTTCAGAGTTACTCCGAAATTTCTAGTTTGACCAATTGAAACTTAGAAATTATTTATAAGGCTTAAAAAACTACGTAGAATGCCGCCAACCGCGTAAAAATCGGTTCATTCATTCAAAAGTTATTGCGGTATGAACATTCAAAAAATAGTGTTCCATGAAACTTCTATCAGACTTTTGAGCTCAAAGAGCTCAAAAGCATAGAAAAGGTATCTTTTTGAGCTCGGAGAGCTTAAAACAACACACAGATTGTACTTTTGAGCTCGAAGAGCTCAAAAAAGCGGCCAGGTATTAACGGAATTAGCGGGAAGTTGCAGGGATGGCCTTTAGGGTCAACCGTTTTCCTAATTTTTTTTTTTTTTTTTTAGAGGGGGGAATCCTTTTTGCGGATTCCAGACATAGCTGTTTAGCCTGGATATGTGAAGACTCGACGCAGCGTCATACTAAAACTCGACGCTAACGCCCCTACCTACTAAACCTTAAACCCCATTTCTTCTTTCCACTAATCCCTCATGGGAACCGCCGTCAGGCATTACTTCGTGAGGGGAGGAACTAGCTACTGCTCTTCCTTTTAGTGGCTAAGGTGTTAACTACGTTCCTTCTATTTTCTGATATTTGCTCTTCTTCTTTCGGTGGAACGCAAGTCTTTGAGGACTTCTGTTGCAAACGTGTTGGTAAAGTTCCAGGCAGCTTCTGATGACAACATTGCTTCCACTATTGAATCTGGTTGCATTCTCTGGTTCAGTATCCTCTCCAAGTATATTCATGAGTATATTTTAAGTATATTTTATAAGTATATAATTGTAAGTTATATAATTATAAGTTGCATTTTATATATTATAAGTATATTTTAAGTATTTTTAACTTCCCGCTAAGAAAATCGAAGATTTTAAAAAATCGGGAAGTTATTGTTTTTACCCCGTATATCGAAAATCGAGTTTTCATCAGATCTCGACGTTTTGAGGTCCTAGGAAGCTTCCCTGACTATTCCCGCGATGGTGTCTGTATGCCTGTATGTATGTATGTATGTATGTATGTGTGTGTGTGTGTGTATGTGTGTGTGTGTATGTATGTGTGTGCGTGTGTGTGTGTGTGGTTGTGTGTGTGTGTGTTTTTTTTTCTTTCCCTTAGGGGGGGGGGGAATCCTTTTTACGGATTCTAGGCATAGTTGTTTGGCCTGGATATGTGGTGACTCGACGTAGCGTCATACTAAAACTCGACACTAACGCCCCTACCCACTAAACCCTAAACCCCTTTTCCTTCTTTCCTCTAATCCCTCATGGAAACCGTCGTCAGGCATTACTTCGTGAGGGGAGGAACTAGCTACTGCTCTTCCTTCTAGTGGCTAAGGTGTTAACTACCTTCCTTCTATCTTCTGCTATTTGCTCTTCTTCTTTCGGTGGAATGCAAGTCTTTAAGGACTTCTGTTGCAAACGTGTTGGTAGCGTTCCAGGCAGCTTCTGATGACAACATTGCTTCCACTAGTGAATCTGGTTGCATTCTCTGGTTCAGGATCCTCTCCAGTTCTTCACGCTGTGGATCGAAACGAGGACATACAAAGAAGACGTGCTCCGCGTCTTCAGTAGCTCCTGAGCAGGACGGGCACTCCAAAGAGTCATCGTGCTTGAAGCAGTGTAGATACTCTCGAAAACACCCATGTCCCGATAACATCTGCGTAAGATAGTAATTGACCTCAGCGTGATTCCGGTTAAGCCAAATGTCGATCCGAGGTATGAGACGGTGCGTCCACCTACCCTTCTCTGCAGCATCCCATTGTAGTTGCCATCGGCCTATGCTCTTCTGCCGTTCTTTAATTCTAAGTTCTTCAGGGCTCAGTGCAGTTGATCTTTTTCGTTGGTAAAGGGCCCGTCTTTCCTCTGATAGAACTCTAAGAGGTAGGGTTCCAGCAATGACGCACACTGCTTCTTCTGATATAGTGCGGAAGGCACTAGCTACTCGTAGGGCACTCAGTCGGTATATTGGTCCAGCTTTTCTCCATGATTCTTGGGTTTCCAGTGCATCAGCTCAAATGGATATTCCGTAAGTGAGCACTGATGTGACTACTGATGACAATAGTAGCCTCCTGCTCTGCATTGGGCCTCCGATGTTAGGCATCAGCCGTGCGAGACTAGCCCTCACTACTGACGCTTTGGCACTGACATGTTCCACCTGCTGCTTGAAGTTGAGTTGTGCATCCAGCATCACTCCCAGATAACGGATAAATGGTTGTGATGTGATTTCTTGTTCTCCGACTCTCAACTTGATGGTTTCTACCGTTTTTCTGCTGGTGATGAGCACTGCCTCGGTTTTATGTTTGGCTAGTTGCAAGTTCATCATGTCCATCCACAAATTGACTCGTCTGAATGTAATATCAAATGCCATTTCTATCTCTTCGAGGTGCTTTGCGACGATCACGACAGCTACGTCATCCGCATATGCTACAAGTTTGACTCCCGTAGGCAATGCTATTCTCAGGAGGCCATCATATATGATGTTCCATAGCAGAGGACGTAAGACTGATCCCTGTGGCACTCCTCCGGAGATTTCGTACACTTCCGTACCATTCGTCGTGTCATATTTCAGGAGCCTGTTTCCACTTCTGGGAAAAAGTCCCTTCCTTCAGGCATGTATCGTAAACGTCCAGGAATAATGTCGGTGCTGCCCTAAGGATTGATTTCAGGGCAATATTAGGAATTCCGTCCAATCCCGGCGCCGTATTATTCCCTACTCGATTTCCTGCCTCTATCAACTCGTCCAACGTGATAGTTGGGATGTCTTCAGAATTGAGCTGCTCCAACTTGTAGGTGAATCCAGCTGTTGGGGAAACCAGCTGTTGGGGAAACAACGTAGTAACAATCTTCTCTAGGAGTTGTGGACACGTAGGTGATTACGAAGCACGAAGCCCGTTTCTATTCCTGTTTGTTTCCTATAAGTTACTCATACTTTTTTGATTTACCAGCGCATCGTACGGAGTGGAGCGGGTTGCCATAACTAGGAACGGGTGTACCCTCGGAGATAGTACTCCTACCCCAGTTCCCTGAGGCCTAGCCGACACTTAGCCAGTCCCGGAATACACGGACGGACTAGACTCGCTCGGAGCGGTGAAGATTCCGATCTCTAACACTCACTGCGTACTTCCTGATCAAGGCCCGAAGTGGCTGGCTCCTGATCCACTGCTGCAACTTTCACGTCGGCAGAGCAAGCTCACATCAGCCGTGGCCTGCATCGTCGGAAACTACGATACAGGTTCCGGACACTCCCAGTGAGTTACAGCAGGAACCAATCGTCTTGCTCGGTCAGTTAGTGTGACCAACCCATTAAAGGGGAGTTTTGTCCACGGGAGCTTATTTTGTTTGGTTATTTTGCTTGGCTCCTACCCGCTGTACCTCATCAACTAAGAGATTAAGTGTCATCCAAGGACAGCGAGCGTTCTCCCATCCGTTCGGGGAGACGCGCCCGGTAGCA
>NW_025404273.1:0-4540 GCF_020080835.1 Cotesia glomerata
TCTCCAAAATACTAAAGCCTGATAGTTCAATTTTAATCCCGGTCCAGTAATAGAAAAAAAATGAGTTGAAACGCTAGAAAAACTTTGTATAGTTTTAAGATTATTGTATACAACCAAGAAAAAAAAATATTTTTTAGGTACGACTTTTGATTATTCATTAGTTTCTTCATTATGTAGTGCTAAATACATACGGTCAATTGCCTTCATTTTCAACTTCCCGCTAAGAAAATCTAAGATTTTCAAAAATCGGGAAGTTATTGGTGTTTTGCCGCCAAGGCAAAAGAGAGTTGGTCACCCTGACTCTCATTACTATACTAAAATCTTAACTATACTCGAGACTCAACAAGAGCCGTTTCTATGACTGTTCTCTACGAACATGTCCAATAACACGTTTTGTAATGGCTGCTGCACCTGCGCACCATGAGCTAGCGGGAAGAAGCCCGGCCGGCACGAGGCGCGAGACGCCATGTGCTAAGTTCAGTTGTGTTTGGGAACTGTTACCGACACAATATACCCGCTAGCCTCGCTAACACTTAATTTCATTATTCTGTGTTTTTCATTGTGAAGAATTACATAGTAATACATCCATTCTGATATTAAAGTAACTCATCTAGTTAATTAACTTCGTGTTCTTTATCGTGAAAATAATATAATTTTATCGTAATTAAACTTAAACACTTTTGATAATTGTGACGTAGTACCTTGGTGTGGCGTCGCGGCCATTGTTTTAACTTACACGCCGTGTAATAAGATGCGTAATTTCATCACTTTTGAATATTAGTTTAACTTCAAAATCTTCAGTAATGAGTAATAATTAATTAGATTTCGAATAAATTTAGCTTCATAATATGCAATTTAACTTATATTAAAAATATTGAACTCAGTGCTTCTCACGTAATAATTATCAAATATTGCGATTTATTTAAATTCTCGCGAATAAGGCATCATTAATCAAAATATATTAAAAACAGTTATAATCACGAAATAATTCAAATTGACTAATTAAAGTCTAATTCATCTCAAATTAACTAACTACTTTACATTCTCAGATCATAAATACTTTTAATCCTCTTGGATCAACTCACTCGATCTTTCAGATCAAACATACATTTGATCCTCTCGGATCAAAATTCTCAGATCTTCTCGGATCATCATTAACAGGTCGACGGTTAACCTAAATAACCTATCGGCGGCTGAGATCATCTCTCACCCCTATTGTATCTTCAATACAATTATTTCACTTACACACACACATATTCATATCATACACGACTGTATCTATCTTCGAGGAGTTTTTCTTTAGTCATTACTACAGTTTTCTCCCATTGGGGAATAAATTATTTATAATTATTCGCCCCAACACCGAGTGTTTTATTTTAAATTTAGAATTCCTGATCCTGATTCCTGAATACTTAAGAAGAGAAAATAATTACGGAAATTCTCCTTCTTGAAGAGTTTACGACAAAACAATTGGTTTTACCCCGTTTTGAGAAAATCGAGTTTTCATCAGTCCTCGACGTTTGAAGGTCACAAGAAGCTTCCCTGACTATCCCCGCCGAGGGTGTCACTATGTCTGTCTGTATGTATGTATGTATGTGTGTGTGTGTGTGTGTGTGTGTGTGTGTGTGTGTGTGTGTGTGTGTGTGTGTGTGTGTGTGTGTGTGTGTGTGTGTGTGTGTGTGTGTGTGTGTGTGTGTGTGTGTGTGTAAGTATGTAAAGCTCCTCTAACTTTTGAACGGTTTAACCGATTCCATCGCGGTTAGTGCCATTCGAAAGGGCTTGTCCAAACTTAGATTCAGAATACAATTTGGACCGATTCGGACCGATAGATTTCGAAAAAAACTGTAAAAAAAAATTTTTTTTTAATTGGTTTTTTTGGAATAACTTTCAAACGGCTTTATCGATCAACTCCAAAAACTAATCATTAACCTTGAAAAACCACGTCGATTGCCGCTAATCCAGTCAAAATCGGTTGATTCGTTCGAGAGATATCGTGCAGGAAAGAAAACCCAAAAAAGTGTTTTTTCGGAATTACTCCAAAATTTCTAATTTGATCAATTTAAACTTAAAGATTCTTTATGAGACTTAAAAAACTGCGTCGAATGCCGCAAACCGCAAAAAAATCGGTTTATTCATTCAAAAGTTATTGCGGTTTGAAAACTCAGAAAATAGTTTTTTACCAAACTTCTATCAGACTTTTAAGCTCGAAGAGCTCAAAAGCGTAGAAAAGTTATTTTTTTGAGCTGGGAAAGCTCAAAACAACATATAAATTGTATTTTTGAGCTCGAAGAGCTCGTCAAAAATGCCATTTTAAGCACTCAGGTATGGAATTAGCGGGAAGTTGCAGGGATGGCCTTCAGGGTCAACCGTTTTCCTATTTTTTATTTAATGAACGACAGAGTGAGTTTTCAGCTGAAAAGGTTCGAAAATTTTCGAATTGATTGATTTCTGAGCTGTTCGAGTGGGTCAGTTTTCGCTAAAAAATTTCTAAAATTGACAAAGATTGTTCGTACTTTGATTTAATCAAGATTTTTGTAAAGTTACAACAAAAGATTGAAATTTAAATTACTATAAAGAGATTAGAAGTTTACAATATTTTTTGCATTTTTACAACTCTGACTTTTAGAAATTCTATAGTGCATAGTGTAATTTCATAAAAAATATTTAATATTCCTACACATTTTGTAATTTGACTTAATCATTGATCAAGTTTCAATAATAGGTTTTTCAAATTTACTAATGTTGTTTGTAATTTCACTTGCTACATTTCTTTGTCATAAACAATCTTATATTACAAAAGGAAAACCGTTTCACTTCTTAAATTAATTTTATGCATTAGTTAATACTTATGCATAAGAAAGTTAGGTGTTAAACTAGGTATCTAAATTTCGAAATTTGAGTTCGCGCTACATAAAATGAAAAAAAAAAAAAAAAAAAAACAAATAATACATCAAATTTTTGAAGTTATACTTCTTATGGGGTGTTGAGAAAAAATGATGAAAGTGAATTTTTAACGATGCGAGCGTTCACCGACAGCCGAAAACCGACATGATGAAGTTATAGCTGACAACTGTCTCTCAACCTTCCGTAAAAACTGATTGCTGTATTCAAAGTAGTTATTCCAATACTTGTCATTTTCGAATACATGTTTTATATCAGGAGTTGAAAAATTATATTCATTTATAAATATAATATACATATGTGTACAATCGTGGACATTAGTTCAAGTCGGTTTCTAAGCTTAAAGATTTATGGCAATCAATAAATTCGGCCGTTTCTAAACTCTAAAATTAGAAAATATGAAATTTTTCAATTTGCAAAATAAGCAAACCATTAAAAATGAAATAAAAATTTTAAAAATATAAATAAAGTTAAAAGTAAATTATACCTCTATTAAAATGTGACAAATAAAAAGACAGCCAACTGTCAATAGTAAAACTTCTAAATGAATTCATTTTTAAAAATGAACAGTTAAATAAAGGAGCATTAATAAAACGTCATTAATCTTAAAATATCGAATTAAAAAAAAGAATTATTAAAAATATTCTAAATTTGAAAAAATGATAAAATAAAAGTTTGAGCATCTAAAACAACGTAATATTAAAACTGAGAATATTCAAAATCACGAATCTTAAAATATGTCGATCGCTAAATACTGGAAATTTAAAACCTGACAACTTGAATTTAGCTGATTTAAAATATAGAAATCGCTAAAATTGGCCGTTTCTAAACCTAGTAACTCGTGAAATCAGCCGATTCGAAACCTCGCAATTTATAAAACTTGCAGATTCTTAAAGTTATTCAATTTAAAGCCTGGGCAGCAAAATATTAATGATATTGATGTTAAAAATTAGATTTTTCATATTTTGAAATATGAAAATTGAAAAATTCACTCATTGATAAAATAATTTTTTTGTTAATTTTGTTTTATGTGGTGGATAAAAATATATTTATATTGTTATAATAATATGACTTTTCGAGTTCTTCGGGATGCAACCTCTAATACATAATTTTTTAGCAAAGAGTGGTAAGGTTGAGTAGTTTTACAAAGGATCATTGTTTCTTATTTTAGCACAACTTTTACAGAAAGCAAAGAATTTTTTAACTGAAGATAGATCCCACGTAATCAGGGATTCTAGGGATAGCCGATGCATGATTTCGTCGTTGAATCAATCAGCCAAGTATTCGTCTCTGGAGTCTCTGAAGGCAGGGCATTGTCAAGAAGATGAGTTACAGTGTCGGGATTGTTTATGTGACAGCATGGACAGCTTTTGGTGAGAAATAGTTTCAACGATTGTTTACCAACAGTGATGATCCCTACGTAGTTGGAAGCTAGTTGTTGTTAAGACAACAACAGTGTGGCTAAGTGATAGGGGAGCACTTGAAGGGCTACTTTTGTTGAGGATTGCTGTAGTTCAGGAACGTTAAAAGTAAAGTGGCAGCATTGCAAATCCACTCCAAAACCAAGTCCGTTATTTTAACATACATTAACATACATTCGAATCGGTCCAAAGTGTACTCAAAATCTGTTTGGTCAACC
>NW_025404274.1:0-4540 GCF_020080835.1 Cotesia glomerata
ATGTGACCTTAGGTCAGATGGTGTGACCAACCCTTCCTGCTATCACAATTAATATTCTTACAACGTTTTTTCAATTGAGTATCGTGATTGTCAATAAAATATACTTGCAAAAATTTTTCCTGATTAGGCTCATGAAGATAAATACTACCGATACTGTGATGTACTTGGCCTTGAACAATAAAAGAATAATTGTACTTATCTTTATCTATTTGCTTAGCTCGAAACGAAGTCATTTGGAATAGGCTATTGTACTTCCTTATGTTTTTCGAGAAACTTTCTGACTTTGAATGATCTCCATTTAAAAGACTTATCAATGGATCTGGTGGTGCAGTTATGGGCCATAATTTAATTTGTCCACTCAGACAACAGATTCCTACTGATTCATCTTTTCATTTGAGCGCGCCGCAATATGAACATACATAATCCATTGAACCAATTTTCAAAATTTTATCCACGTCATAGGTAATATCGCAGTCATAATTGGAGGCATCATTTTCGCGAAGAGAAGATTTGATTCTAAAAAAGTTTATTGATTATAAAATACTTCACTTCAGTAAAATATATCAGCTATAGATCATTAAGGTTTAGGTATTTTATTAACCTTGTTTTCTTATTTTTATTATTAGCTCGATTAGCTTGTAGTCTTTTTGCATTAGCTGTTGAACGCCCTAATGCAGATTTTTTTTTCTTGGCATTTTAAAATAAGTTAAAATGACAGATAAATAATTTTAATTTATTCATTTACATTTATTTATACACTTGAATGTAGAAGTGTCTCTTTTGTTTACTTAAAACAAATTAATTCATTAACTGTCATACAAAAAAAATAAATCTGATTACTAACTCTGCGTTAATTAAAATCATCATTCAATCGTTTAATCAATTAATCATTTAATAATGGATAAATCAAATTTAGATTTAGAAACTTTATGTATTTACGGAGATATGGCATTTGAAGCAAAAAATTGGTCTCATGAGTTGACCTCTCAAAATATTGGTGACAATTTATAAAAATTTTTTCTATTATCAATTCATTAATTACCGTTAATTTTGTTTATTATAATTAACATGAGAATTATCTATAATTTTTATTAAAGATTATGTTGAGAAAGAAAATGACATTGTGGGGTGTTCAACGTTTGTCAAGGGCATTCTATTTAATGGACAATGTCATCAAGTTGTGAGCTTTAAAGAATATCGAAGTATGTCAACAGCGGAAGCTTTTGAAGGAGCAAGAAATGTAACTTCATGATCATTTTTCATGATCAAGCAAACTTGCAACTAATTTTTAAAGTTGAATAATTTTTTATTTATTAGTTAATTTAATTATTAGGGAGCATTTTGAAAAACTCTTCATGATGCTTTACTAACGTTCGCATAGTTTCGGAAAGTTATGGAGAATATACTCGCTAAAAAGCTGATCAGGATTAACAAACAGAAGCAGCAATAACTGGATTGGAAAAAAAATACGGATAAAAAATATGTGGAGTTGATTGTTCATAATACGTACTGTTTTTTTATTCTTCTTTTTTTTTTCATGTGTTGAACTTGATTAATAAATGATGTCGGATCCTAATAATTAATTTTTTTTTATTTAATTTATATTTATATGTTAAGATTTGATCTTCAGGAAATTTTTAGTTGAATATTTTATTTTTAACAGAAAATAACTTAAATATAATTATTATTGATTATCAATAAGTAATTATGATAATTATAATAAATTAAATTAAAGGTTGTAATTAGATAACATGAATACTTAAACTCTAAAATTTATCAAGTCCGTCTTATTCACTGTCATTTTCAAACTCCGTGATACATTTTTCCACTTGATAAATCGGAAGACCATCAATAACACAATTATCGGAAAATTTAACTTGAGCGATATCATTGATTATAAATTTCCACTCTGTAATATCAGGGCACTGAACGATTGGGAAGTCACCTTTGTACGACAGGGCATTCTGAACTGTGATAATCTTTGTAAATAATTAAAAATCATCAGCCTGTCCTTACGAATGAATAATATATACATCAAATTTAATGATAAATAATATTTTTTACGTGATTAGTGTGAAATTTCAATGACTGCTCTTTGGTCAAGCGTGGAATGACAAAAGTTGAACTTCGCACTACTCCCTCTGATAGTGTAAAAACGAAATTCTCAACGCCGTTATGAGTTTGGAATCCATACGTATTTACAATAAATCCTTTGAAACTTTTAGAAAATGTCATCATTTGTATGAGTAAATTATTTTTTTTAACTTTTATTGTTTTATCAATTTTTGAAATTAACAAAAATTACTAACTCATATAATCGATTCACCCTGATGTATTGATGACGAATAGCTATGATTTCACTCAAATGCATTATTAAAAATATTTTTCAACCTTTTTAGTTATTAAATATTAATTTGTGATTTTTTGATAAATATAACCATAGAAATTAAAATATTTAGTTTTTTTTTAACAAATGACAATCGAATTGAATAAATAAAAATTAATTTTTTCTAAATTAAAAAACTGGGTTCCGGGTGAGTAATCGGCTACATATTATATACTAAACCTTCTCCGATACACGCTGCATCTTATGGTATAAGTTTTTCTTCGATCGGTTCAGTAGTTCGCGAGTTATAAGCGGTCAAAAAAACCGGCTGTTTATTTATTAGTATAGATATCCCTATATATACAATATATATACTCAGATATATGCGCCGTTTATATACTCGGATATATACCGCGTATATATCCGAGTATATATATTATTTTCGTGGGGGTAAATTGTGAAAACAAATTTTTAATTGTTAATTAAGTATTTGTTTAAACAAATAGAAATAATTTATTTAAAAAAAGTTCTCTACACGATAGGATATCTTTACAATTCATGAAATTCTGAATCGTTTGATACTTATATTGTGAAATTGATTTTTCAAAAGTTAATTAAGACAGAAAAAATTATAAAAATGATGAAAATCTGGGCGGGCACTTACTATTATTATTATTCGCTTTACATTATTATTATTTCCCCTAACATTAGAAAAACATTAGAAAAATTATTCCCCTAACATAAGAAAAATCTTAAAGCGTAAACTGTTCAGACTAAAAATTTCATAGAAATTCTGAAGAAAACATTTTTTTCAATTTTTTTCGACAACGATATTTCACAAACAAATTAACCAATTTTGACCAGGCTGGTTGCAATCGACGTGGTTTTTTGAGGTTAAGAGCTGATTATTTTTTGGAATTGATCGGTTTAGCCGTTTGAAAGATATTTCAAAAAAACAAATTTTTGGAAATTTTATTTTTAAGATTTCTCAAAATCGATCTACTTAAATTCTGTAAATTAGTATCAGAATTCTAGGAACAAAAGAGCTTTTCAAAACGCCGCTTATTTCGATCGAATCGAATGATCCGTTCAAAAGTTATGAGCGATTCACACACACACACACACACACAGGTAAAGACCTGCAGAAGACTGTCGCGGGAATACTTAAGGAGGACGCAAATGTCATTAGTACAGGGCCTGAAGAAGACCTGGAAATTCGCGATATTGACGATACTACAACTAAAGATGACATCCTAACAGCTTTACAAGAGGCAGCTAGAAACGATTGTGGTATAACAGTAGAGGCCATTAAAATTCGTAAGGTCTTACGTAGCAGAACACAAATTGCGTCGGTGACTCTGGCAGCAACGGTAGCGCAGAAAGTGGTAGGAGAACACGGCAAGATTAGGATCGGCTGGACCAATTGTCGTATCAGAACAGTACTAAGACCAGTTCGATGTTATAAATGCTGGAATTTTGGACACCGTGCGGTTCAGTGCACAAGTGAAGTCGAACGCTCCAAACTTTGCATTAAATGTGGAGAAGAGGGACACAAAATCGCCGAATGTAATAAGCCTGCTAAATGCGCACTGTGTGCGGATCAATCCGGTACAGAGAATAACGCCCATCATGCCGGCACAAGCAGATGCCCAGTATACCAAGAGACACTCAAGAAGACAACTGATAAATAAAAATGAGAATACTGCAGCTAAACATCAACCACTGTGAGGCGGCACATGATTTGCTCATGCAGACAGTACGTGAACAGAAGCTTGACCTTGTGCTTATATCGGAACCGTATAAACACCTCGGCGGCCAACCATTGGAAACTGACTGCACCAAAAAAGCTGTCATATGGTCCTGTCGTAAGCTCCCCTTCCAGAGTGTCGTTAACAATGGGCAGTGGAATGGGGCAGCAAACACACCAACGCTCGAGGTAAAGAACTACTGGAAGCTTTTTCTACGTTAGATGTAGTATTGTTAAACAGCGGCGATGCGCCGACGTACACTAAAGGAGACGCAAGTTCTATTGTGGATCTTACTTTTGTCAGCAGCAACCTCATCAGAGGAAACTACGACTGGAAGGTGATAGAGATCTACACGGCCAGCGATCACAATTCGATTCTCTGGGAAGTATCAAAGGACCAGAATCCTAGAAGACCGGCTAAGAAACTTGACATCGTTGGGTGGAAGGGTGAAACTTCTTTGACTCAA
>NW_025404275.1:0-4537 GCF_020080835.1 Cotesia glomerata
AGTTAAAGAATTTTTAAGTGTTATTTTTTTATTTTATTATTAATGTAGAGCTAACGCAAAGTTTTGACCGTTTGAGTCTTAATTTAGACCTAACTTTCGCTATTTATAGAAATAAAGTGAAAATCACATTCCGTTCTAACCGAGATTCAGAACCCGAGCCGCGCGCTTGCCAGACCGATAACTAACCCTTACGCCCCTACGACCGATGATTTGTTGCAAACCTCATCATTCTCATGAACTCAATCTATAAGGTGACAAAAAGTGTGGCCCGTTTATTATTTATATAATCCATGTTATTTTAATATTGCGTTTTGATGAAAAGTGTTATTTCTTACAAATGTTTATTACTTAAAATAAATAATAGTTTAAAAAACTAAAAACACACTTTTCATAGAAAACTTAAAACTAAAAAATAGAAAATAGAATTTTAATAAATTTAAAATTAAGAATAGTGTTAAAAGAATTTCAATAAATATAGATTAATAATAGTGTAAATAAAAAATGTATTTTATTTCTAAAAAAGCGTGGGGTGCTTTTAAGATATCAAATGATAATCACTCTACTCATATCTGTCAATAAAATATTTATAACTATTGACACCATGCATCCCCACGCTTTTTAAATAAAATACATTTTTTATTTATTAACTATTATTAATTTATATTTATTGAAATTTTTAACACTATTCTTAATTTTAAATTTATTAAAAATTTATTTTCTATTTTTTTAGTTTGGTTTCTTTCTATGAAAAGCGTGTTTTTTAGTTTTTAAACAATATTATTTATTTTTTACTTTTAGTTTGGTTTATTTATAAAAAGCCGTGATTTCTTTAGTTTTTTTTAAACGCTATTTATTTGTTGATTATCGTAAAATATTCAGGCGCGCAAATTACCCACGGAGGGTTGTTACACATACTGACAAACTGACATACAAGTGAGAAGCTAATATAAAGCGATGTAAAAACCTACGGAGGAAAACACCTGGTTTCGAAATATAACTTCGGGATGGTCATCAGAGGATTCCGGGTTGATGTACGGGTTTATCTGTGCCATTCCCGATGAAAACCTACGGAGGAAAACACCTGGTTTCGAAATATAACTTCGGGATGGTCATCAGAGGATTCCGGGTTGATGTACGGGTTTATCTGTGCCATTCTTGATGAAAACCTACGGAGGAAAACACCTGGTTTCGAGATATAACTTCAGGATGGTCATCAGAGGATTCCGGGTTGATGTACGGGTTTATCTGTGCCATTCCCGATGAAAACCTACGGAGGAAAACACCTGGTTTCGAGATATAACTTCGGGATGGTCATCAGAGGATTCCGGGTTGATGTACGGGTTTATCTGTGCCATTCCCGATGAAAACCTACGGAGGAAAACACCTGGTTTCGAAATATAACTTCGGGATGGTCATCAGAGGATTCCGGGTTGATGTACGGGTTTATCTGTGCCATTCCCGATGAAAACCTACGGAAGAAAACACCTGGTTTCGAAATATAACTTCGGGATGGTCATCAGAGGATTCCGGGTTGATGTACGGGTTTATCTGTGCCATTCCCGATGAAAACCTACGGAGGAAAACACCTGGTTTCGAAATATAACTTCGGGATGGTCATCAGAGGATTCCGGGTTGATGTACGGATTTATCAGTGCCATTCCCGATGAAAACCTACGGAGGAAAACACCTGTTTTCGAGATATAACTTCGGGATGGTCATCAGAGGATTCCGGGTTGATGTACGGGTTTATCTGTGCCATTCCCGATGAAAACCTACGGAGGAAAACACCTGGTTTCGAAATATAACTTCGGGATGGTCATCAGAGGATTCCGGGTTGATGTACGGGTTTATCTGTGCCATTCCCGATGAAAACCTACGGAGGAAAAAAACCTGGTTTCGAGATATAACTTCGGGATGGTCATCAGAGGATTCCGGGTTGATGTACGGGTTTATCTGTGCCATTCCCGATGAAAACCTACGGAAGAAAACACCTGGTTTCGAAATATAACTTCGGGATGGTCATCAGAGGATTCCGGGTTGATGTACGGGTTTATCTGTGCCATTCCCGATGAAAACCTGCGGAGGAAAACACCTGGTTTCGAGATATAACTTCGGGATGGTCATCAGAGGATTCCGGGTTGATGTACGGGTTTATCTGTGCCATTCCCGATGAAGACGTGCGGGGGAAGACACCTGGTTTCGAGATATAACTTCGGGGTGGTCATCAGAGGATGACTAGGAAGGTCATCACCTGGGTTCTAGGCTTGATAATAATCAAAGAATTTAAAATAATATCATTATGGTAGTCTCTTTATGCGAAGGGAGAGTTACATACTGACAAACTGACAAACTGACAAAACTGACAAACTGACAAACTGACAAACTGACAAACTGACAAACTGACATACAAGTGAAGCTAATAAAAAGCGTGCGTAAAAATAAAAAATAGGAAAACGGTTGACCCTGAAAGTAGTGTAAGTAAAAGGTGGGGCTTCCAGGACCGGTTACCATCAGAGCATCAGATTACCGACCGAGGGGTAAATATGGTCAGGATTGTGTGATTCCCGACTATCAGACGATCTCGGTATCTGTTTTTACCGACTAAGTTTTCGCGGGAAGTCGGCCATTTCGTGGAAGTCGGCCATTTCTGTGGAAGTCGGGAATTCTCGTAGAAAAGTCGGCCATTTTATTATGAAAGTTGACTATTTTTTTGGAAGTCGGCCATTTTGTTTTTGTGGAATTCGGCCATTTTGTTTTTATGAAAGTTGACTATTTCGTGAAAGTTTCGATCCATTTTGTGTTTATGAAAGTTGACCATTTCGCGGAAGTCGCAGCCATGAGTGTTTTTCTTGGAGTTTTTCTCTGAGAATTTTTGTGGGAACACCCTCCCCTCTCCTTCTCTCTTTATATTAGTTGGTGTCAATGACGTCACACTTTGCCAGAATTTTCGACCTTTCTGTGGAATCAGATGACGTCATTTGACCAAGTTTCGAACTTGTTTTCACGACCAATCTGGAGTGAAAGCTCACGAGTAGTAGGAGACACTGCTCTATAACTACGTTTCTTCACTTAGAATTTTGGACCTTTTGTGGAATTGATGATGTCATTTCACAAGTTTGGACTTTGTTTTGACGAATCAGTGAAGTATGTGTAGTGAGGGATACTGTTATCCATAATCTAGCTTAGATTTCACAGGCTTCTCACAGTCTCTCTCTCTGAGGAAGAAATCACTGTGTTAATATATCCTATGGAAATCGAACACTGTTCGTACAGTTTTGTTTTAAAAGTGTTTCAAAGTGCTGATATATATTCTATTCAAAAACACAGGTTAGTATTTTTAATGAACTTTCTTTTATAATTGTCAAATTAACGTCTTTGTTTATGTCTTTAATAAATTATTAATTAATTGGCCATTATCATTGTTAATAGCCGTATCTATCATTTCTGGAACACATGGATTTTGAAGCAATCAAAAAAGGTTAATCATCTCGAGGATTTTTTGCCTACCAAGAAGCTTACTGATTTGACCGTCAATAATGAATACCGAATTTCTTAATTGAAGATTGTCAATACAAAGTATTTCCTGACATCGTATTATTGCAACTATTGATGATCTTTACGTTGTATTTTTGCCCGTTGCTGGAACGGCAAAATTATTCAAAAGATCCTGATGATATAAAAAAATTCAACGTAGCAGCACTGAAAAAAGAACTTTTTTTATTGTATCTTGGCGGTCAATTTTATAATTTTGAATTTTGACGTAAAAATGTAAATGAAATTGGCAGTTTATCTGATAAAATAAAAGCTAAGATTGAAATAACGAAGAAGTTTTCGACTTGCAGTTGCTTTTTTTAAGAATTCTTTATAAATTTAACATGCAAACATTGTGATTTTAGTTGACTGCGCATGACTGTCAAGTTATTATCATAATTCGTTATTATTATTATTGTTATTATTATCATTACTAATATTATTACTATTACCAATACTAATATTACAACTATTACTATTACTAATATTAAATTCAATATGATTACTATTACTATCATACTACTTTTAGCAACGCACAATAATATTATTACTATCACTATAACCAATACCAATGTTGCGCAACAGGGAAAGGTGGGTTTTGAAATTACTTTCTCAAAATTTATTTAATTATTAAAAATTATTTTATTTGAAAATACCCGTGAAAAAATTTTCTGATCAGACTATATCAGGCCTGATATAAACCGTCCATATCAGGCCTGATATGGAAATTGGCCATATCAGACTATATATGCCTTTGATATAAGTATATCAGACTATGTACTCGCCCCGGTAAAAAATTATATATCATTATATTACATAATTATAAATGAAAAATGGCCCTATATAATTATGTATAATTATATATAATTATTTCCAAAGGAAAAAAAATCGGCGTGAGTGGGAAGAACGAAGTTTATTATAACTACAGGCAATGCGAATCGTATACATGATCGATTCGTAGTGAACAAAATTTTTTATCTAATTTATTAATTATTAACTGTCAATA
>NW_025404276.1:0-4536 GCF_020080835.1 Cotesia glomerata
GGTGTGTTTTTTGTTTTGTTTTAAGGGGGGGGGGAATCCTTTTTACGGATTCTAGTCATAGTTGTTTGGCCTGGATATGTGGCGACTCGACGCAGTGTCATACTAAAACTCGACGCTAGCGCCCCTTCCCACTAAACCCTAAACCCCTTTTCCTCTTTCCCCTAATCCCTCATGGAAACCGCCGTTAGGCATTACTTCGTGAGGGGAGGATCTAGCTACTGCTCTTTCTTCTGGTAGCTAAGGTGTTATTTTACCTTTCTTCTAGTTGTTGTCATTTGCTCTTCTTCTTTCGATGGAACGCAAGTCTATGAGGACTTCTGTTGCAAATGTGCTGATGGCGTTCCAGAAGGCTCTTGATGACAACATTGCTTCTACTATTGTCTCTGGTTGGATTTTCTTCTTTAGGATCATCTCCAGCTCATCTCGCTGTGGGTAAAAAAAGCCTGGGTCACTCTCTTCATCAAGTCCTTGGTCATCTCTTCTGCAGATCCAGTAGTAAGCGGTTCACTATTTAGGGCAGCTGCTAGAGCACCTGGGTCAAAGGATTTCACCTTCCACCCAACGATGTCAAGTTTCTTAGCCGGTCTTCTAGGATTCTGGGGGCAGGCATCAAATACACCTGTCAATAAAGATATTAATTTATAATCTATCATATTACTACTTTCTTTTGAGAAAAGATCTTAATTTAATTAAATAAATTTAAAATTATAAATATATTATAAATTAACTCTGATTTTAAAAATAAAAAAAAAATAGAAAAATGAAATAATAATCGTAAAATGCATAGAAAAAAAAAATTAAGAAAAAAATCTGTGTATTTTTTCAAATAATTATTTGTTCAATAATGAATTTATTTATTTGAAAATATCCATCAGAATAAAAAATATTTCTCGTTTTTTTTTTTTTTGTAATATAAATATTTAATAAGTCTCATTTCATTAAAATAAATATTTATTTTCTTTAATTAACTTAGTTTCAACCTAAAATCATCGACACATAAAAAGACAGATACATTCATAACAATCACAAGTAAGGTTAGGCTTATAAACATAAGTAATAGAGTGAGCGCGACTACTGACTTTCGGACTTTCTGCCGCCTCGTGTCTCGTTGTCAGTGCATGAATACATTATTTCGGCTCCCCGTCGTAGGGCGCATGCGTGACTTGATCACGGCATAAAACTGAGGCTTTCTGCCGTGAAATCGCAGCGGGAACCCTGTACTTTCGACCGGCATGGTAAGAAATAGTATATTACACACCTGTGGCAAGAAAATGAGAAATGTCTCAGAACACATATATGTTGCCCGAGGCGAAGCCGAGGTCGACATATATGTGGTCTGAGATATTTATTATTTTCCTGCCATAGGTTTGTATACTATTTTTCTGTCCGACAGAGGCGGAAAGCGGCAATTTCGTTTAGCGCAGCGGGCCGAAAGTTGCCACTTTCCGCCTGGAGGGCAGAAAAAAATTTTTCTCCCCTCCGGGCGGAAAGCGTCAATTTTCCGCCCGCTGTGCTAAATGAAAATGCCGCTTTCTGCCTCCGTCGAGCAGAAAAATAGTATTCTCACCACGGGCAGAAAATAAGAAAGCCTCAGATCACATGTTTGTCGACCTCGGCTTCGCCTCGGTGAACAATTACATGTAATTTGAGACATTTCTTATTTTCCTGCCGTAAATAAGAAATATACTATTTATTTCTTCAGCTAAGAAAAATTAATTTTTTATTACAGAATTGCTCACTTTTTTTAAAAGAATTTTTTTCTCTCAGTGTATCATTTTCAATTTTACAAAGTTTATATAATCATTTTATCTATTATTATAATCAGTTTATCTAATCAATCTGAATAGTATGTATCTCTTAAATTTCATAAAATTGATGTATCATATCCACAAATGGATAATAGAAAATATATCGATTTGAATTACCACAGTATATTTTTTTTTTGGTTGTGTCATTGATTGATGACTGATAGAACTTAATACGATTTTCGTCCAGTCGATTTCTGTTGAGCTCCGTTATTATAATTATAATGAATAGAAATCTCATTACATCACTTTTAGATTAAATATGATTTATCTTCTTCCATTATAAGGTAGAAAAATAACTGTAATCTGTTATCAAATTAAAGGAAGTATCTTTTTTTGTACCTGCAACGATGAAGAATTGAATGAAGATGATGGTTTATAAACTATCAGCTTTAATTATAAAGATTAAATATTTCGCCATGTATTATTCACGTAGCTTGGTTATTAAAACGTATCTGATTTTTTTGGTTAAATAATTAATACATACTTCTTTTTATAAACGAAATAATTATTTAAAAATAAAAATAAATATAAGATATTCCTATTAAAAGATTACTAATTCAAAAATATATTTTTCCAAACAATTTATAATGATTATTTTATTTCTTATTTCAATTGTTAAGATATTGAGTTGTTGATTCAAAAGTTTTTAGTTGTAATTATGATTAAAAGATGAGAAAACTTTTTTTCTTCTTTCTCGTCATCCTACAGAGGGTTAAATTAATATTACGAACAAAGTTTTAGTTATATTAGTTAAGCGAAATTCAGAACTTTGGTCAAGGCAAACAACTACTGTGCTTATAATTTTTAATTCAATTTAAAGCTAATTTCTAAAACTTTCTTTTAACTGTCTAAATTTTTAAGATTTGTAAAGAAATTATATTTATTTCAAAAATGCAAAACCAATACACTTATTCATTAACTGATAATAAAAATTAAATGAAATGTTAAAGTAAAAGTTGTGTTTTTTCTTCCTTTATACTCTGTACCTACATTCCTATGTTAAGAAAATTTTTAAAAATCAATAAAAGTAAAACTTTTGTAAAATAATTTTTCTAACCTTTTTTAAAAATCTAATTTCTTTTATACTGTATAATACTATATGATAAAATTATTTTAATCTGCGAATAATATTTAATAATAAACCCAGGGTCGATAATATATTGAATAATTATGCAGAAAAAGGGAGGATTATCCGACTAGGGTAACTTTATTTACCATCAACATAATATAACTATCGAAATATCACTGTATAAATATGATGAAGTAAGACGACTCTCTCTAGCTCTACTATTTTAAATATCACACTCAAATAACTCCATTATTATAAACTAAACTTAAGGAGTCATTCTGGTTAATAAATTTCAAGAAACAAAATTTTCTTTCATTTTTCGAAAGTACATACATCTAAAAGTATTGTGTTAAAATTTCCACGTGATTCGACCACTGTAACTACATCGGTAGTCTGGCGCTCCGTTTACAACGGATTTGATTTGAACGGAACTTGGCGCCAGATTCTACCGAATCTGTGGATTATTTTACGATGTTTATATGGATATTCGAGTGAGTAAAAATCAAAATTTTAAAAAGGATAAAGAGACTTTGGATGGTACCGGTATCGTTGATTGTCTTTAAGTAAGATTTAATTTTTTTTTTAATTAAATAAACTCCAAACGCGTTTATCTCAGAACTATGTTTTTCTGGTTGACGTACATGATGTCCCCGGAACCACTGACCCGATCTTAATGAAATTCAAACCACATATTCTACATAGTAGTAGCTATTGCATCAACTTCAACCAAATTGAAATTTTGATTTTTACTATTTTTTTAGGATTAAAAACTGTGAAAAAATCCTCATTTTTCAGTTTTTTTTTTTAAATGTCCACTATGTTGTTATTTATTAATAAATATTAATCTCCGTAGCTACACGGAGAAAAATTAATAATAGTATTTACTATACGAAAATATTAACTCCTACTATCTGAAATGGTAATAAAATTAATTAGTCACAAAAGAATAGGTGTTATCATTGACAATTGTACTAGTTACTACTTATTAATGGTAATCTGATTACTATTTACTGAAAAATGATAATTCCTAATTATTAAAAATTATAATCATACGCTATCATCGAAGAAGGTAACTGTAAATCCTCATCTCAGATTGTAAAAATTCTGGAAAGAAAAATAATATAAATTTTTATTTTATTTAATTCTTTATTTGCATCCATATTTTAGTTATGACTATTTTTTTCTGTTTAAAAACATTATTAAAACAAATAATAACACAATCGTTTAAATCTATTATAGTGATAAAAATTTCCAAATATTAGAGCTTTTCGTTATTGATTATTTTGAATGATTGACTAAGTGATTATCGTAAAATAGCAATCATCAAAGTTTTGGGTTACTAAAAAATGTTGGGTTATTATCACTATTATTAATATTTTTTTTCACAAGATAAAAATAATGAAACATTATTTGATGGTTCCCCATTATGATTGAAATTAATTGTTATCCTTATAATCTATATTATTAAGAGAATATCATTGAGAGAAAAACCTCTATCTCTAGATCTCATAATCAATAAATGATTCTTATATTATAGTCTTTTGTGAATTATTTTACCATTATTTTTGCTACAGAGATATCAGCTCACTCCAACATTATACCTCTATCGAGACCCTTTCATTTTGAGTACTCATTACATCAATTTTTCATATATATATA
>NW_025404277.1:0-4534 GCF_020080835.1 Cotesia glomerata
TTAAACTTGATACGTGGAAAATGAAACCGGCTCATCTTTAAATAGAATTCGTAAAAAACATGTAAAATTAATTTTCTATAAAAAATTGATGTCACTGAGAAAATTTTAATAAACGGAACAATTCGTTGCACCTGTAGCTAGGCAAATTTCTTCACTTATGAGACCTGCAATTGCTTTAACTAAAACTTTCAATGCTCATTGAAAATTTATTTTTTTTATTGCAATTATTATTCATTTTTGTAAGAAAGCCACGGGAACGTTATAAGTTATAATGATTGCACATTGAAAATTACAATGAATATTAGCTAGAATAATCACATGGATAAAAGGAACATGCCAATTCCATGGAATTTGGAATCTGTGGAAGTCAAAACAATACTCTAAATTTCAAGTCTATACTATAGATCTATACTATAGATCTAAAAATTCAATTTTATAAAGTGCCCAGCCGAGTGGGCAAGTGAAAGCTAGTATAAATATATATAAACTTTTGAACGAACGATACTTTCTGACTCAGTTTGTCGAGCTGAGTTAGAAAATGACGGAATTTTTAAATAGTTGCGTCATAAAGACAACTGAAATTAGTTAGATATTTACGAAATCTATACTAAAAATCGAAAATCCTAAGTATTAAAAAAATTTTTGTAACGTTCAAATTAGTCATTAACAAAAATTTTTTCTTCAGATCAAACATTTAATTATTGGTAAAGATGGGATTTTTTCTACCCCAGCTGTATCTACAATTATTCGAAAGTACAAGGCAATTGGAGGAATTGTGCTCACAGCTTCTCATAATCCTGGAGGTCCAAATGCTGATTTTGGAATCAAATTGAACTGCGCGAATGGTGGACCAGCACCTGATAATATTACTGAAAGAATCTTTGAATTCACAAAAACTTTGAAATCATACAACATTATTACCGGCATTCATGTGGATATTGGAAAAATTCAAAGTCATCATGTTCAGATTAATACTCAAACCTGTGTCATAGATGTTATAGATTCAGTTGATGACTACGTTACGTTGATGAAAGAAATTTTTGATTTCCCAAGCATAAAAAAACTCCTTTGCGGCGAATCTGGAAGCAATAAATTTAGAATATTAGTTGACTGTCTTAATGGGGGTAAGTGGTTTTCTATCATCACATTTGATTTTTCATTTTTCATAAGTATCAATATAAGTTACTTTATCTTACTTCTAATATCCAATTATTTTAATAACAATAGTTAACAATCTATTTAAAGCAATTAATCTATTTTATTAATAGGGGAGGGTGGGGCACAGCGGCCCACATAAGCTTGTTATTTCTTTTTGTGATTTCTAACCATTAAATTTGTTTATTTTCCGTCTATTTCGAATAAATCAATCGAGATTTTGCAGAAAATCGAAAAAAAAACTTTTTTTTCTGGGTCATGACGGCCCACTTCCCCAAAAAAACATATGGGTGATTCTTTGTAAGGATGTTTTTTTGCTGTCCCAGGCATTTTTTTATTAGAAAAATTGTTATTTTGTTAAACTTTTATTAATTTTATCAACCGTGATTTTATTATAATTCTTCTAACCCGTTATCACCTATTCGGTGATTTTCATGCTAGTATAAATCTAATTTCAAGTGGATGGAAATTTCTATCTTCACTAACAATTTGAGACAATTCGTCTTCGGATAGTTAGGTCGATGGGCGTTATTTTGTTACTATTTTCAAAAATTTTCATTGTTAATACCCACCCCGCAACCCCCTGAAGGTAAGATATCGTAAAATTCGTTTATAAATTATTTTTACATCACTTACAGAAGATTTCTACAAAATTTGGAGTCTGTAGAAGATATAGCTTGAAAATTAAAAATTTTCATTGTTAGTAACCACCCCCGCAACCCTCTCTGGGGTGAGATATCGTAATATTTGTTTATAGATTATTTCTACATCTCTTGAAGAAGATTCCTACCAAATTTGGAGTCGATAGGAGCTATAGCTCGGAAATTTTAAATTTTCATTGTTAAGGCCCACCCCCGCAATCCATATTGGGAGTAGATTGTCATAAAATCCGCTTTTAGATCATTTCTACATCCCATATAGGAGATTCCTACCAAATTTGGAGTCGATAGGAGCTATAGTTTAAAAATGGGAATTTTCCATTGTCAACGCCCCCGCAACCCCCCTTGTAGGTGGAATTTCGTAAAATCCGTTCTTAGCTGACCTCTACTCAGCGAAAGGAATATTCCTACCAAATTTCAAGTCTCTACGTCTTATGGTTCCGGAGATATCGTGATGAGTTAATATATAGGTGGAAATCTCTTATATATATATATATATATACTAGCTGTTACCCGCCCGCTCCGCTGGGCACTTTATAGAATTGTATTTTTAGATCTAGATTTGAAATTTAATTGAAGTATTGTTTTGACTTGCACAGATTCTAAATTCCATCGGATTGGCCTGTACCTTCAATCTATGTGATTATTCTAGCTAATATTCATTGTAACTTTCAATGTGCAATCACTATAACATTCCCGTGGCTTTCTTCCAAAAATGAATAATAATTGACACGAAGAAAGAATTTGAAATGAGCATTGAAAGTTTCGGATAAAGTAATTGCAGGTCTCATAAGTGAAGTTGAAATCTGCCTAGCTTCAAGTGCGACAAATTTTGCCATCAATTAAAATTTTCTCCTTATTATCAATTTTTTATAGAAAATTATTTGTACATGTTTTTTACGAATTCTCTTAAAATAAGTAGCCAAATTTCTTTTCCACAGCTCAAGTGTTTAAAAAATGCATTCATTTTAACCAGTTACATTCCCGCGATCCCGTAATAAGAACAATTCATCGGTTATGTATGGATGTGATCAGCGAATATAAAGTATATGTAAAATTCTTAGTCCGTTGACTGAATAGCTACATGTAAAGTTAAATTTCGGAGATCTTACAATGACTTTTTCACCGCTGCCAAAGCGACGATTTTTGTAAGAAAATATAATTATTAAGAAAGAAAAACATTTTATTCGGTTGACCTTGGAGGCGATCCCTGTAATTTCCTGTTTCTCTTGAGATTCTATCAAATTTTATATCTGTAGGAACTGTATTTGAAAAATATGAATTTTTTGACAATTATCACTCCCGCACTCCTATGTGGGGGAGGAATTTTGTAAGATCCTATTCGAGATAATTTCTACATTATAAACAAAAGGCTTCAACAAAACTTTGAGTCTATAGAAACTTTTGTTTGGAAATGAGAAATTTTCATTGTTCACCCCCACAATCTCTTTTAAGGTTAGGATTCGAGAAAATCCATTCTTAGCTGAACTTGACAGGATACACGAAGATTCCTACCAGATTTTGAGTCTGTAGAAGTTACAGTTTGGAAAATAAAATTTTAGATTTTAACACCCACCCCCGCAATCCCTATCGGAAGTAGAATTGATTGAAATCCGTTTTTAGATGATCTCTACATGACAAATAAAAGATTCCTATCTAATCTGCAGCTTTTAAAAGCTATATTTTGGAAATTAAGATTTTTTTGTTAACACCCACCCCTGCAATCCTCATTAGGGGTGGTTCGTCGTAAAATCCGCTCTTAGATTATTTCTACATCATATATAGAAGATTATTCTTACCAAATTTGGAGTCTATGAGAGCTATATTTTGCAAACGGGAATTTTTTATTGTTAACGCCCCCGTAATTCCTTTCGGGGTTGTAACTTGATAAAATTCATTCTTAGCGCAACTTAACATCATACACGAATATTCCCACCAAATTTGGAGTCTGTAAAAGTTACAGTTTGGAAATTAAAATTTTAGATTTTAACACCCACCCCCACAATTACTTTTAACGCCCCCTCAATCCTCTTTGGGGTAGGATATCGTGAAATTTGTTCATAAATTATTTTTACATCACGTACAGAAATTTCCTACAAAATTTGGAATCTGTAGAAGCTATGGCTTGAAAATTAAAAAATTTCATTGTTAATACACACCCCCGTGACTCCCTTGCGAGGTGGGATATCGTAAAATTCGTTCACGAATTATTTTTACATTACTTATAGAAAATTCCTACCAAATTTGGAGTCCGTAGGAGTTACAGCTTAAAAATTGAAAATTTTCATTGTTAATACACCCACCCCCGCAACCCTCTGTGAGGTGAAATATTGTAAAGTTCGTTTATAGATTATTTCTACATCTCTTACAAAAGATTCCTCCCCAATTTGGTGTCGATAGGAGCTATAGTTTAAAAACGGGAATTTTTTATTGTTAACGCCCCCGCAACCCCCCCCCCTTGTGAGTGGAATTTCATTAAATCCGTTCTTAGCTGACCTCTACTCGGTGAGAAGAATATTACTACCAAATTTCAAGTCTCTAGGTCTTATGGTTCCAGAGATATCGTGATGAGTGACTATATACGTGGAAATCTCTTATATATAACCCTTATATAATATATATAGCACATACATTAACATATATATCTATATATATATATATATATAGAATAGATGAGAAATATTATGTTATAATTATTCAATGATACAGTAATCGATTTC
>NW_025404278.1:0-4534 GCF_020080835.1 Cotesia glomerata
TCTACGGTACCCAGGTAAATCTCGCGTTGGCTGCATTTTTTACCGCAAACTATCCCCTTGAAGCTACAGTTTATGTAGATATAATCCGAACAAAAACAGTTTCACTGTAAAAAAATCGCGCCAAGTTCACGTTCATAAGACTATTAAGAGAAAAAAAAATTTTTTTTTTCTTCACAAAAAGATATAAAATAAAAAAATTGAAAAATCCAAGTAACCGATATGATTGTATACGATTTTCGAAAATTAAAAAAAATTTTTGTTTGTAAGAATTTAAAAAATTAAAAAAAAAAAAAATTTTTGAACGATATAGCTTGGTGTGCGTCATTGTGTATTTCAATTTTTTGAAAGTCCCTAGTAAATAAATTTTACGAATTTCATTAAAAGTAAATATTTTGCAACCACGCACACCAAGTACGTTCCAAATTTTTTTTTTTTTTTAATTTTTTAAATTTACAACAAAATTTTTTAATTTTCGAAAATCGTGTATAACAATCATATCGGTTACTTCAGCATTTTTCAATTTTTTTTATTTTATATCTTTTTGTGAAGAAAAACTTAATAGTCTTATGAACGTGGACTTGGCGCGATTTTTTTACAGTGAAACTGTTTTTGTTCGGATTTTAGTATTTTTTGTAATTATAATAAAAATTTACAATTGGTACCAACTTAAGTATCGCGTTGGCTGCATTTTTTATAGCAAACTATCCCTTTGAAGCTACAGTTTATGTAAAAATAATTCAAGCGCACCCTGGCATTTTGGCACACCAAAATCATATCTTGTGGGAAAAATTCTTAGCTTTTGAATGAAAATATTCATTTTATCATAAACACTTTAGACGACCCTTTAAAATCCAATTAAAGTGGAAAAATTGATTTTTCTCGATGTGCAGCGAAAGGACAACTTGACTTTTTTTCTGAAAGATCAGAGTTTTTTACACAAAATATATAGTTTTCACGATGTGCATATTTTTTGTTCAATCACAATTAAATTAAACGTAAAATCTTTATAATTAAAATACTTTTATTTTTGAACTTTTCTCAGATGTTGATACAGATTTAATAAAAGCATGTGAAGAGATTCAAGAATTTATTTTTTTATTATTATTATTATTTAATTGTTTAAATGTTATAAAACATTTAATGGCAGGGTGCGAAGTATATGGTGGGGAGGGCTGGCGCTGACTACCACTTTTACGTGTAAATCTTATGGGAAGAGCATGATTTAACGCTAATGGCGACCACTGGAACTAAATTACTCCGTTTGATGTAACATAGGAAAAGCATGAAAAATGAGGGCAGCACCATCGTGCAGCTGGCCAATAGAATAGTTTAAAATGAAATTAAATTAGCTAGATTATTTTTAGTTCCCGATCCACCGCTAGAGCGCGAAAAATTTGGTTACGCGTCCGTTCGAAGACTGTTGTTCTGAAGTTGTTAAAACCAAAATTAAAAAAGCTTTTGATAACCTGATTCCGATCAGAGATTTTACCTGTCTTGAGTTCACTAGTCGCTGGATTGTGTTTTCGCCAATCAAGATACCTTGAGTTTGGTCCGCTGGGATAAAACCAAGGTAAGTTGATTTTACATTAATTAATATTTTAGTTAGTGCGTGTCGCTGGATACACACTTGCTAAAAATTAATTATCACTCTCCCAGTATCTTCGCCTTCTGCCGAGATACTGTTGGTACGCAAACCGAGTAGGTGGGGCAAGAAGGATTTGATCCGCTTGTGCCTGGGAATAGAGTCAGAGACTCCTGGACGACGACTAGTCACCAGGAAGGGGGAGCTAGCTTTGAGTTCACTTAGTTCGCGATTTGATTTACCGACCGTCCGTTTATTATCAATCGTTTAAGTTTTGTTTAAATTATTTCTTGTAAAGAATTAACTGCATTACTCTGTATTTATTTTATTTAATTAAATTATATTTTCTTAATCAACTGTTAAAAGCAGATGTTCTCTTAATTTTAATTAATTATTTATCTTATCAATATTTCCTCAATAAAATTGACCCTGGTTCCGGCGAGCTTACGAGCTAAGGATTTACCTGTTACAAGCATATCCAATTGCATCATTTATCGGTAAAAAAGTGTGCAATGTCTGTGTACCCTTTACCGTTTTTGATGAAGAATATCGTACGTCTAACACATTTTTTTTGTCTAAATAATCATCATTCGTTATGAAAGTAAAATCAACGCCTGTAAAATTCTTGATTGCCCAGGAATGCAAATCTTGTGGTGTCAGTATATGTTTTTTTATTTTTCATTTGCAATGAAGCTCTAGCAGCACCCCATATAAAAAATGAAGATCGGCCCGATACTGGGCCAAGACTGGTAACCGATCTTTAAGTATCGGCAGAGTATCGTGAAATATCGTTGGGCCAAGACTGGGCGAGCATCGGATGGTAACACCAAGCTGATATAGGCGACTGAGCGTCGGCCGAACATAGTAATCAAGCATTGGCCGAGCATCGGCCAAGTATAGGCAAAAAAATCAAATTTTAGCTAAAATAATAAAAAAATTTTTTTTCGTTGTTTATTTTTGAATTATTATTATTCTGAGGTGATGGATTACTGGTTGATAGAAATTAATTCTGAAAAAATTCGGATGTGGAGGGATTTGAACCTGATCCGTCTGCGTGGAAGTCTCGAGCGGTGTCACGGGCGCTGCTAACTGATCTGAGGGTAATGTTCTTAGTTTAATCATTTCAATGTTCAACAATCAATTTTTCTCAGTATAATTGAGTTAACTTGATTGTTGTTACGAATTTTTTTATTTATTTCATAAGTGAACAATTTCTGAATTTTAATAATAAAAAATAACTTTCCAGTTTTTTAAAACTTCATTTTTTAAGTAAGAAGTTCAAAATTAATTAAAAATAAATGATTTATTAGTAAATAAATAAATATATTTATATTTGTATATTTTTATTTGGTTACGTAACACTTCATCCAAAGACAATTCATCCGCGGATGTTTGATCCGCACGACAAAAGATCCGCACAACAAATGATCCGTGATGTGACGTTTTAACATGGTTTGTGTGTTTTTATTCGATATTATACCGACACAAAGGCTTGTTATTGTGTTGCGCCCTTTTAACATGGTTGTTGTGTGTGTTTATTCGACATTATACCAACACAGAAGCTTGTTATTGTGTTGCACCCTTTTAACATGGCTGATGTGTGTGTTTATTCGACATTATACCAACACAGAAGCTTGTTATTATGTCGCGCCCTTTTAACATGGTTGTTGTGTGTGCTTATTCGACATTATACCAACACAAAAGCTTGTTATCGTGTTGCGCCCTTTTAACATGGTTGTTGTGTGTATTTGTTCGACATTATACCAACACAAAAGCTTGTTATTGTGTTGCGCCCTTTTAACATGATTGTTGTGTGTGTTTATTCAATAACTATTCACCTACTGTGGACACACGATAATGATGAAAATACTTAAGTCATTAACTATACTTAAAGTCATTAAAAATACTTAAAGTCACCCCCGCCGGAACTTCGCCCCTGGACTCCAAATAATATTAAATTAATACAATAAAAATTAATAGAGTCATTAAAATGGGGGGCTCCGCCTCCAACCCCCGCCGGGGCTTCGCCCCAGGACCCCATCAAAAATTGGAGCCTCCAGTGGAGATCAATTGTCGTGCGGATCAATTGTCTTGCGGATCAATTATTGTGTGAATCATTCATCCACGGATGAAGTGTCGCGGATCAATCGTAGCGGATGAGCGGTCGCGTCACCCTTTATAGAGCTTGTTGAATAATAAAAATATTTATTAAAAACTAAAAAATGATCAATATAATATTTATAAAAAAATTAGGACGCCGGTTGATCCTAAAGGCCATCCCTGCAACTTCCCGCTCATTTTGTACTTAAACGCTCAAAATTACACATTACGTGTGAGAGCTCTTCGAGCTCGAAAATATGATTTTCGTGTCATTTTGAGTTCTCTGAGCTCAAAACTCTAATAGCAGTTTAATAAAACACAATTTTTTGAATTTTCAAACCACAATAACTTTTGAATGAATGGACCTATTTTCGCGTGGTTGGCAGCATTTGACGCAGTTTTTGAAGCCTCATGAAGAATTTTTGAGTATGAATTGATCGAACTAGGAATTTTGGAGAATTTCGGATTCCGAAAAAACACTTTTTTCGGTTTTCTTTCGACAACGATAACTCACGAACGAATCAACCGATTTTGACCGGACTGACGGCAATCGACGTGGTCTTTTGATTTTAAGAGCTGATTAGTTTTTGGAATTCGATATAGCTGTTGAAAAGTTATTCTAAAGAAACTACATTTGAAAATTTTTTTTTTTTTTTTTTTTGTAGTTTTTTTGAGATTTCTCAAAATCTACCAGTCCGAATCGGTCCAAAGTGTATTCAAAATCTAAGTTTGGTCAAACCATTTCAAATGGCGCCAACCGCGATGAAATCGGTCAAGACGTTCAAAAGTTATAAATGGGTTACACACACACACACACACACACACACACACACACACACACACACACACACA
>NW_025404279.1:0-4533 GCF_020080835.1 Cotesia glomerata
ATATATATATAGATATCAGGTTATAGTATCGTGAAAATGACGATACTGTTTTGGGCTAATCACAATACTACGTTCACGATCCACTGGATCACTATAATAGCAATACTTTTTTCTCCGTGCGGTTCCGCTCAAGTGCTTATAAAAAAAAAAACTATAACTCAGCGAAAAATCATTCGATTTACGTTTTTTTTAAATGATAGCTTTTGTTGTCTTCTATGAGGAAAAAAATCAGCTAAGCTCAAACAAATTTTTTGGAATCTATATGAATAATTTTCAGTTTTTCAAATTTCTGCATTAAAAAATAGTTAAAATGAAAAAAAAATTATTTTTCTTGCATGAAAAAATTTTGTCGGCAATAAAGAATCGATATAAGAAAGGAAATTTTGAAAAAAAAAAATTTTTTTTTAATACAAATACATAGATAACTAGTTTGATAAAATATGAGCTCTACGGGGACTCGATGTCCGGACCCGAGGAAGTGCGCGTGCGCCATTCCCCTCAAGCCGTAGACGGAGAATGATGGAAGAAATAATCATAATGTGAAGCAAATAATAACAATAGTAACCGGCCTCTCAGATACTCAGAGTAATTTATTTTTTCATCTTTTTTGTTATTATTTCTAAGTTTTAATTAACTTTTAAAAAACCGTATCGACAATATAGGTATCAAACGATTCAGAATTTCTAGATCGTAAAGATATCCTATCGTGTAGGGAACTTTTTTTATAAAAAATTTTTTTATTTATTTATAAAAATTGTTAATTAACAAAAAATAATTTGTTTCTACAATATAGGTATCAAACGATTCCAAATTTTATAAGTCGTAAAGATATCCTATCGTGTAGAGAACTTTTTTTAAAAAAATTTTTCTATTTGTTTAAACAAAAAAATTAGTTAACAATTAAAAATTAGTTCCGACAATATAGGTAACAAACGATTCAAAATTTCATGAATCGTAAAGATATCCTATCGTGCAGTAAATTTTTTTTGTAAAAAATTTTTTTATTAGTTCAAACAATCAAATTAGTTAACAATTAAAAATTTCTTCCGACAATGTAGGTACTAAACGATTAAGAATTTCGTGAATCGTAAAGATATCCTATCGTGCAGGGAACTTTTTTTATAAAAAAATTTTTTATTTGTTTATAAAAATTGTTAATTAACAAAAAATAATTTTTTACAAAAAAAGTTCTCTGCACGAAAGGATATCCTTACGATTCATGAAATTCTGAGTCGTTTGGTACCTTCATTGTCGGAAGTCATTTTTACTTGTTAACAAATTTTTTTGTTTAAACAAATAGAAAAAATTTTTTTTTAAATTAGGACGATGGTTGACCCTAAAGGCCACCCCTGCAACTTTCCGCTCATTTTGTACTTAAGCGCTGAAAATTACACATTACATTTTTGGGCTTTTCGAGCTCAAAAATATGATTTTTTTGTCATTTTGAGCGCTTCGAGCTCAAAATTCTAATAGCAGTTTCATAAAACAATTTTTTGAATTTTCAAACGGCAATAACTTTTGAATAATGAACCGATTTTCACGCGGTTGGCGGCAATCGACGCAGTTTTTGAAGCCTCACGAAGAATCTTCTAAATTTAATCGATCGAGCCAGGAGTTTCGAATAGAAGTAGGGGAGAAAGGGGTCAATTGAACCACGGGGCAATTGAACCACTCGACTTAAAAAATCGAAAAAATTGAAAAAATGCTTTATGCTCTTAGAATTAGATTCTAATATGTTAAACTCGGATATGATCAAAATTTGAAATCATTGCGATTAATAAATTTTGAAAAATTGAGATTTTTTTATTTTTTGGCATGTAAATTTTTTTTTCGGCTGGTGATAAATTGTTTAATAATATTTTAATTTTTGAATTAATTGATAAAGTTTCAATTCTAGTAGTCGTATATACTTATACTTTAAAATCCTCAACTTTGTTTATAGTGATTTAATAGTTTATTTATTTAATAGTTACTATTAATTGTTATAAAATTATACGGGGTCAATCGAACCAGTAGTCCCGGGGACGATTGAACCATACGGAGAAGCATGGGACATGCGCGCGCATCTTGACCTATGTAAAAAATACTCAGGAAAATAACCTAACAATTTAATGAACTGAATTTATAATGAAAATTATTTTTGAATTGATTTTTAATTTATTTAATATAATATCTGTGCATTGAAAATGTGCAATAGTAGTATTAGGAAGTAACAATTATTATATTATTTATTAAAAGTTCGGGTTTGAATTTTAAATATCATTGGTTCATTCGACCCCAAGCAGTGGTTCAATTGCCGCCGAGCGGGGGTCAATTGAACCATTTGACGCGTTTAAATAAATTAATAATTTTAAAAAATTCACGTTGTTTATTGGCTAATTTATGTATTGATAATGTTAGTAGACTTAATAAACTCCCATTCCAAGAAAAAAAAAATTTTCATTTAGTTTTAATTCGAATAGTAAGAAATTGCTAAACTTTTTTTGGTTCAATTGACCCCCTCCTCCCCTAATTTCGAAAAAACGCTTTTTTCGGTTTTCTTTCGACAACGATAACTCACGAACGAATCAACCGATTTCTACCGGGATTGCGGAGATCGACGTGGTTTTTCGATCTTAAGACCTGATTAGATTTTGATATTGATCGGTAAAGCCATTTGAAAGTAATTCCAAAAAAACCTCATTTCAAAAAATTTTTTTTTGTAGTTTTTTTGAAATTTCTCTGAACCTACTAGTTCGAATCGTTCTGAATAGTATTAAAATCTAAGTTTGATCAATACCTTTCGAATGGCGTCAACCGCGATGAAATCGGTCAAGCCGTTCAAAAGTTATAAGAGGGTCACACACACACACACACACACACACACACACACACACACACACACACACACACACACACACACACACACACACACACACACACACACACACACACACACACACACACACACACACACACACACACACACACACACACACACACACATACATACATACATACATACGGACATCACCACGAAAACATTAAGCTGAAAGTCGGCGAACAAGAAATCACATCACAACCTTATATCCGATATTTGGGAGTGATGCTTGATGCCCGACTCAACTTCAAGCAGCAAGTGGAACATGTCAGTGCCAAAGCGTCAGTAGTGAGGGCTAGTCTCGCACGACTGATGCCGAACGTCGGAGGCCCAAAACAGAGCAGGAGGCTATTATTGTCATCAGTAGTCACATCGGTGCTCACTTACGGAATATCCATTTGGGCTGACGCATTAAAGACGCAAGAATCATGGAGAAAGGCTGGACCAGTATATCGACTGAATGCCCTACGAGTAGCTAGTGCCTTCCGCACTATGTCAGAAGAAGCAGTGTGCGTCATTGCTGGAACCCTACCTCTTAGAGTTCTAGCGGAGGAAAGACGGGCCCTTTACCAACGAAAAAGGTCAACTGCACTGATCCCTGAAGAACTTAGAATTGAAGAACGGCAGAAGAGCATAGGCCGATGGCAACTACAATGGGATGCTGCAGAGAAGGGTAGGTGGACGCACCGTCTCATACCTCGGATCGACATTTGGCTTAACCGGAATCACGGTGAGGTCAATTACTATCTTACGCAGATGTTGTCGGGACATGGGTGTTTTCGAGAGTATCTACACCGCTTTAAGCACGATGACTCTTCGGAGTGCCCGTCCTGCCCAGGAGCTGCTGAAGACGCGGAGCATGTCTTCTTTGTATGCCCTCGTTTCGATCCACAGCGTGAAGAACTGGAGAGGATCCTGAACCAGAGAATGCAACCAGATTCACTAGTAGAAGCAATTTTGTCATCAGAAGCTGCCTGGAACGCTACCAACACGTTTGCAACAGAAGTCCTTAAAGACTTGCGTTCCACCGAAAGAAAAAGAGCAAACAGCAGAAGATAGAAGGAAGGTAGTTAACACCTTAGCCACCAGAAAGAAGAGCAGTAGCTAGATCATCCCTTCACGAAGTAATGCCTGACGGCGGTTTCCATGAGGGATTAGAGGAAAGAACGGAAAGGGGTTTAGGGTTAAGTGGGTAGGGGCGTTAGTGTCGAGTTTTAGTATGACGCTGCGTCGAGTTGCCACATATCCAGGCCAAACAGCTATGCCTAAAATCCGTAAAAAGGATTCCCCCCCCTAAAAAAAAAAAAAAAAAAAAAACACACATACACACGCACATACATACATACATACATACATACATACATACATACATACGGACATCACCACGAAAACATTCAGAGAAGCCTCCTAAAAGCTCTAAACATCAAGATATGATGAGAACTCGATTTTCTAATAACGGAGTAAAACCAATAATTTCCTGATTATTCAAATTTTTCAATTCTGTTAGCGGGAAGTTAAAAAAGTTGTCTACACGATAGAGTATCTACGATTCATAGAATTTGGAATCGTTTGATACCTATATTGTAGAAACAAATTTTTTTTTGTTAATTAACAATTTTTATAAATAAATAAAAAAATTTTTTATAAAAAAAGTTCCCTACACGATAGGATAT
>NW_025404280.1:0-4530 GCF_020080835.1 Cotesia glomerata
CTTTAAACGGTACTATCGATCAATTCCAAAAACTAATCTGCTCTTAACATCAAGAAACCAAGTCGATTGCCGCCGGGCTGGTCAAAATCGGTTGATTCGTTTGTGAGTTATTGTTTGCTACAACGCCATAATAAAAAAAGCCGCAGCATAAATAACTGCGACAAAAAAACCGTGGATAAAATAACCAAACGACTAAATAACTGGATGACAAAACAACCATCGACAAAATATCCACATGACAAAATAACCATGGACAAAATATCCACGCGACAAAATATCTAGATCATAAAAATCTATAATTAATCTCTTAAAATAATTTTTAAATTTACAAGAACAAAAATAATATACGCAATGGATATTACAATCAATAATATAATAATATAATCGCCAATAATACAATTGCAAACTAAATAATAAAAAATATTGGAGATTTTGATTCAAAAATTCATGAAAAAATCAATTTACGATAAGATATCAATTCTACATATGATTCGAAAATATATAAACAAGTAAGCTTATTATTTTAATCTACTTTTTTTTCATGGATTTTTTGTGTGTTTATTTGAAAATAGCGCAACACATGAGCTTTCTACCATATTGTGCCCTTTTTTCATAAATTTTGTGTGTGTTTATGCGAAAATATTTTTATTGTGTTACGTCGTGGCTTTGAACTAGAATTTTCGTTTAAATATAAAAATATATTTTATTTTATGGTTTCTTTGAATTGTATTTTAAAAAAATAAAATTCAAGAAATATTAAATGAGACAACGCATTAAGTGTCTCGTCCAGTCTATCTAAAAAGTTTCCCCTTAAGGGTGTTCTGAGTGTTTCAAAAAAGAGATTAAAATCCCAAGTTCATTAAGAGATTAAAAATCCTAAATACATAAGTAAATAGGAGTTTTATTGCCCTCTACATTGACTAGCAATACCCACAAGGACTTTGGAAATTTCTAACGTTGAATAAGATAAAATTTAAGAGACAAATAAAATAAAGCTGTTAAAATAAAATCATTTTAAAAGAACCGAAAATAATAATGAATATTAATAATAAATTTTAAAATAATGTTAACATAAATAAGAAAATAATTTAAATAATTCTAAAGAAAATAATAATTAAAACAATAGAAAATATTTAAATAAATATTGAAAATTAATAATTAATTATTGATAATGAATATCATTATCAATAAATAATTGAATAAATTAATAAATCAATGAATAAATGAATAAATAAATTAATAAACAATTTAGTTAATAGTAAAATGAAAGATTTAGTTAAATAAGGAAACTATGTATTTGTGTACATGTAAATGTACTTGCGAGTACACCAATACATAGATACACATATAATCTATAAGTAAGAGAGAGAGGCACATCGTGCCCTCTGGGTCCAAAGAAGGGAGTTCAAGCGAACATCTTTAGAAAACTCGGAAGAGAGGGTATAATCTAAGGGAAACAGACAGCTAATTGAATACTGTTTTCCCCCAAATAGTAATTTGGAAACGCCCGAAAATTCGAGGCCCAGAAGATCTTTGAATGAACAGGCTCTCGTTATCCTGACTTCCTACTGTGTAGATCGAGTCTAGCTAGTAGATAGGTAGTTTAAATTTTGAGTACTCCATCTGAGCCTCTTGGTAGAATGCACCCTCGTGCGGGAGTCTCGTCAGAGACTCCCATTGAGGAATCGTTAGTAAAGGATCCACAGGTTTTCAGATCATGTAAATCTTAGTTAGTGGCCGGTATTTCTCGCACGTAAACTAAGATTTGCAATTTAAACAGTAAAAGTAGAAGTTAACAAATTAAATATTAAATAAAATAATGATATACTGTGTGTGTGTGTCGATGACCAGGTATGATTATATTAAATTTGTAAACCTAAACTTGTAAACTTAATTTTTGTCAATATACGTTATTAATATTAAAATCTAAAAATTAATTATATAAAAAAATTCAACAAAAGACAACCGCACCATTTTCTTACATCCTTCTGGGTTCCCGGTCTAATAGTTGAAAAATACCAGGACCAAAATAAATTTTAATTCATTTATGTCGAAAAATTCGGACGTAACAATTGGAATATTTTGTCGTTAGGTTATTTTATCCGAACAAAAACAGTTTCACTGTAAAAAATTGCGCCAAGTCCACGTTCATAAAACTCATCTCAATAACATTTGCACTTTACAAAAAAAATTAGGCTCGTTTTAATAATTTTCATTCTCTACAAAAAGATGTGAAATACAAAAAAATACCAAGAAACCGTCATAATGTTGAAAAAATTGAAAAAAAATTTGTTGAAAATTAAAAAATAAAAAAAAAATTTTTTTATCGTACTTGGCGCGCGTCATTGAGTACCCCAAATTTTTTCGGAAGAATTTCAACTCAAGAAAAATCGATTTCGCTTGTATATATATAATCATATTATATATTTATATAGATTTCATTAGTCAAGGATACTGAACTCATTAAAAACATTGCTTAGTGTATTAATTATCAGTTTTAGTGAAAAAACCCGTTCTTAAAATTTTTTTTGGATCTTTAGTGAGAACAACTGTCAATATGGTGGTGTGTTCAAGAAATCTGAAATTATATAAAATTTTTGGATTCATTTTTTTTCAGCTTCGTCATTAATCTTTAATGAAGAACCTTATGCAATATTAAAGTTTGATATTGCTTCGTTTAACTGTAATTAACACATTTTGATTGGTACTCACACCGCATTGTCCCAATTTAGTCAGCCATATGTTTTATTTTTTAGTAAACACAATTCTCACAATGCAACCGACCCAACGTATGCATGCGTATCGACTTATATGTAGTTTGCATAACTGCGTATGACATGTCAATTTTACCTAACTTTTGTAAAACTTATTATGAAATAACATAGGTTGACTTACTTATAAATTTCTCAGCATTAAAAGGATATTTATTTATCCTGAAAAAATTTGGGGTACTCAATGACGCGCGCCAAGTACGATAAAAAAATTTTTTTTTTATTTTTTAATTTTCAACAAATTTTTTTTTCAATTTTTTCAACATTATGACGGTTTCTTGGTATTTTTTTGTATTTTACATCTTTTTGTAGAAAATGAAAATTATTAAAACGAGCCTAATTTTTTTTGTAAAGTGCAAATGTTATTGAGATGAATTTTATGAACGTGGACTTGGCGCAATTTTTTACAGTGAAACTGTTTTTGTTCGGATTTCAGTATTTTTTGTAATTATAATAAAAATTGACAATTTTAATTTAATACATTTCCGGTGGCAAACTATCCCCTTTAAGCTATAGTTCATGTAAAAGTTATTCTTGCGCTGCCTGGCGTGTGTAATTGCAAGCTGTCAAATATCTTTTTTTCACTGTAGTTTCCCATCTATTATAAGATTAGCATGCATCCTTATATTATTTAGTCTCTGGCCGTCCGCTTTTTACATAAGAAAAAAGTTAAAATCTAAAAATCTGGGTCGCTATAGTTTGTGCTGATTATTTTTAATAATTTTAAATAGAAATTATAAAGATAATTGATAATAATCAAGTAATACGCATAATAAAAAGCATGAACTACTATTATAAAATATCATATAGAAAAAAAATCAAAATAAATTTGAAAAAAAATTTGTAACCTCAAAAAACCGTTCTGCTTACGGTATATACACACTCGATAGTCTGGCTTGAGAACGGAACTTGGCGCCAGACTCTATCGAGTCTGTTGATTTTTTCATTTTTCTATTTTATATCTTTTTGTAAAGAAAAAAAAAATTTTTTTTTCCTCAATAGTCTTATGAACGTGGACTTGGCGCGATTTTTTTACAGTGAAACTGTTTTTGTTCGGATTATAATTACTATTATTGTTGTTGTTATTATGATTACCAATATTATTTATTGTTATTATGTGTTCGGTGAACAAGGCCCAGTAGCGATTAACTCGCTCCTGGGGGACTCCCAAATTCAAGAGACGCACCTGTCCACCGCTAGTTCCCGCAAAATCGAACCGCCAATAGAAAATCAGCCTCTCGATCACGTCATGAATCGACCGCTTTATTGGCTGATCGCTCCCACTAGACATGCGCAATAGCCTTCTTCCCCAACTCAACGAGGAAGAAGACGGACTATTGTTATTATCTTTCGCTTCTACGCTTTCGCTGCATCAAGTCGCCATTAGTATTTCTTTACTTTCGCTTTTTGTTAATAAACCGCATTTCGCTTATTTTATAATTTAAATTGCTTAAATTAACCGCTAATAATTCGCTTTAATTTGTTATAGGTAAATTGTGTTAACAGTGCATTTATTTCACCGCTTTTTCAGTGCCGGCAAAGTGTTCAACCACGTGTCAACCGGCTTCGCTTTGAAAACCACGCTGTAATTTACAAATCCGCTTTTATCTTAACAATCCGCTATTAACTATATTAAATATTGAGTGTATTTAATGTAAATAAATTCCTATTGTTATTTTTGATAATAATTTACGCGTTTTAATTGAGATATCCAGACCTAAACCTGATCCCCGCTTTTCCGCTCTTTCTGTAATTATTC
>NW_025404281.1:0-29597 GCF_020080835.1 Cotesia glomerata
GGTCCACCATTTAAATTTTAATTTTTTTGAACGAAATTTCTACTTGATTTTATTGATATATTTTTTTTAATACATAAAAAAATGAACAATTAAAAAAAAAGTTGATTATCACAATTTTAAAAAATTTTCAAAAAAATTTATAAATTTTTTAGAAAATTGTGATATTTAACTTTTTTTTTTTAATTGTTCGTTTGATTATGTACTTTTCAAAAAAATATATATCAAAAATATCAAAAAAAGATAAAATAGAAATTTTATCCAAAAACAAGAGAGCCAAAATTTTTTCCAACTTTTGAAGGCAAAGAAGCTATCGAAATCTTTGTTTTTTTTCCTGTCATTTTTTATCATAAATTCGTCGTAAAAACAAGCAGAATAAAAAAAAAAATTAGGAATACTGTTGACCCTGAAGGCCATCCCGTAACTTCTCGCTAATTTCATACCTAGGCGCTTGAAGTTGTACTTATGACGTCTTTGAGCTCTTCGAGCTCAAAAATATAATTTTCATGTCATTTTGAGCTCTCCGAGCTCAAAACTCTGGTAGGAGTTTAATCAAACACTATTTTGTGAAATTTCAAACTGCAATTATTTTTGGATGGATAAAGCGATTTTTACGCGATTCGCAACATTAGACGCAGTTTTTTGAATTCTATGATTTACTACTGAATATGAATTGATTAGATCGAAATTTTTGGAGAAATTAAAAAAATTAACTTATTCCGAATTTTTTCAACAACGATAACTCACAAACCAATCAACCGATTTCGACGTTCTTGGCGATGATCGACGTGGTTTTTTGAGTTCTAGAAATTATCTCCTGAAATCGAAAACATTTTTCCTAAATTTTTCGTTCACGATGTCTCACGAACGAATAAACCGATTTTGATCGTGTTGATGGCGATCGATGCAGTTTTTTATGCTTAAGTGCTGGTTAGTTTTTGGAATCGATCGGTAGAGCCGTTAAAAAGTTATTAAAAAAAAACTGTCTTTCAAATTTTTTATTTTTCACATTTCTCAAAATCTTCAAGTCCGAATTACCTCAAATAATATAAAATATCTAAGGGCAAAGAAACTCTTTCGATTGCCGTAAATTTTGTCCAAATCGGTCAAGCCGTTCAATAGTTATGAGAAGCTTACATATAACAATACAACAATCTAAATATATTTATTTTTTTATTATGTTCTATCAATAAATATATTTAGGTAAAATGATATGGTGTAAAAGAAGTTCATAGTCTATACTCCAATTTGTAAGACAATTTGTAATAGCATGTACAGTAAACCTTGCTACTAGTGATTTGCAAAAGAAATTTATTTAGTACGACAAGACTGTGAATACACTACTCCCATCTAACACAATATAAATTTTTTATTTAATTTAATCATAAGTTATTGAATAACTTGGCATTAATTTTTGGCCGACTAGTTGAATATCGTCCACGAGCAGAGAAGTTTTTTATTTCAGATCCGTAAACTTCATTAATAGTTTCTGACACGATTTTGGTCCAATCGTTTCCAGCCTCTTGTTGAATAATAAGATAAACATCTTGAGCCATTTAAACGTTTACGTTGTCTACTCCATTTTTTAAATAATCCTGTGGAATCTATAATATAAAGAAATAAATATTGATTAATATTCTAACGGATCAGTAATTGGGTTTGAGAAATAATTTTAATCATAGATATATCTAATATAATATATTAAAAAAACTTCATGAACTTAGATGTTAAGACAGCTGTAGTTTTTAGAATAAGTGATAATGACAAGAAGCTGAGCAAGAAATTTGTGCAATGTTAGTCATTATAATGACTAAAAATGCTATAGCATTTTTACTCAATTCGCGAAGTTATAATTAGTAACACAACTGTAAATTTTCTCAGTACAGACATCAGAATCAAGTTAACGAATAAAAAATGTTAAAATATCTGAGAGCAAATAAAAAATTTATTTAAATATTTTCTCAAGTCACTATAAAGTCAATACCATTAACTAATTTTAGAAGATATCCTTTCGTATACTTATCTACTTTATTTAAAAAAAATTTGAAAATTTTTAAAGATAGAACCATAAATACAGTTTTTTTTCCATCGTTGCTTGTAGTTTAGTCGAGAAGTTGATTTCCTGCGAAAAATAGTTACAAGTCTCCTAAAAATATGGTTGATGGCTTAAACGATCGAGAATGGCATCTAAAAAAATACTTTTTTTGGATTTTTTCTAGAAAAGAAAATTACAATTGTTATTAACAAAAAACCGTTAAAAAACTAGTCATCCAGCTTTTTGGCAAAATCTCAAAAAGTATACGTGATAGCTCAAATATTCAAAAAGTTCCTAAAAGAGCAGGAAATTTCAGTAAAAAAGTTCTCGAATCCCGGAGTTGCAGCTCTAATATTTATAATTTTAATTTAACGTTGAAAATCGGCTTCCGCGTGGCAGTTTTGGCATGCGCGCGCTGTCACTGTAGTGAGCGTAGTTTTTAAATAATTTTTTTTATGCAATAAAATATGAATTAAAAAATTTGAAAAAATTCTGGTGTCATCTAAACACTTCAAACAATATGATTCCGCGGTAATAAAAGTTGCATCACCATTTTTAAAAAAGTTATTCAATTGTTAATTAACAATATTTTTACCGGTTTGTGTTGTCATAAAAGACGGTATAAAAGTTTAAATAATTAATCTGTAAATTTTATTTTTGGAGCCCTTTTTATAAACATACTCAACAAGATGGCGTTATAAAAGTTTATGGAATATTTTTATTTCATTAATTATTAATTTTTGAAGTAACAAAAGAATTAACAATTTAAATAATGTGTGTTAATTAATGATTTTTTTTTTAAATTCTAAGTTATTACTGATTTTATATTATTGTTAGGCATCAAATCATTACTTTTCAAATTTGTTTATAAATTTTTTATAAACTAATGAATTAAATATCTTTGATAAATTTTTTTTCACCATATTGTTAACGTAAGAAAATTATGATTTTAAAGAAAAAAATTTTTCTTAAAAACAATATCTTTTTGTTTACAATCTATTCATTTATTTATTTAACAATTTATTATGAACAATTTTTTTTTTAGTTTAATTTTTTTCTAGAACATTAAAAAATTACAAAAACAGCAACCTGCAACAATATAGTTCTGTAATTACCCGCATTTTTTTGAAACTATAAATTTTTGCTGTTTATTATATTGTTAAAGTCAATCTCATGATTTTATTTATTATGGTTCTAACAGTGATGATAATGAAAGTGATAATAATGAGAATGACATTTCGACTGACCATCAAGCTAACGAAGTTCTAGATGATTCAATCGCTTTCACACCAAAATCAGATTATCAATCTTCACCAAAACGGAAGAGAAAAAAATAATTTATTGTGATGATAATAATAATAATTAATAAACTCAAACAACGTTGCATATTATGATTTTCATCTTTAATTAATGAAAATCATTTTTCTTACAAATATGGCTTGTTATTTTTACGATTAATCTCTAATCTCCTGCTTTCAATTTGTTTCCTAAAAAATAAGAGTGAAAATATAAAATAATTTAAATAAATTCAAAAATTTCATAAACAAATGAGGTTAAAAATATAAAAAAAAATGTATTTGAATAGTTTAATAATTAAGTAACAAAAAAGTTCTGAAGCATATTTGTCACAACATTATTTGTTTATAAGATATAAGCATTGTAAGAAATAGAAAATGCAAATTTTTATAAATAAATGCGTGTGATTACAGATCTATAACCGATAAACGTTAGGTTCAAAATTTATAAGAAAGCTTAACTCATACTGTATGAAGCGACTTGAAGGTCGAAAACTGTATCTGCAATAGTTGCAAAGATACAGCAATTTGTTTGTTGCCAAATCGAGTCAGTGCTTGGACTTAGTCGTGTTCCAAAATCCAGATGTTTTTTAAAAAATAGAAAACAAATTTTTTTGCCATATTGTTGCAGGTTGCTGTTTTTGTAATTTTTTTATGTTCTAGAAAAAAATTAAAATAAAAAAAAAATGTTTATAACAAATAAATAAATGAATAGATTGTTGACAAAAAAAATTTTTTTTTCCATTATATTGAGAAATGCAAATTATAATTTTTAAAATCAAACTACGATTCCTTAATAATTTATTAAAATAATCAAAATATAAAAAAAAACGATTTAAACAATAAGATATTGTTTTTTAGAAAAATTTTTTTCTTAAAAATCATAATTTTCTTACGCTAGCAATATGGTGAAAAAAAATTTTTCAAAGATATTTAATTAATTCATTTGTTTATAAACAATTTTGAAAAGTAATCATTTGATGCCTAACAATAATATAAAATCAGTAATAACTTAAAATTAAAAAAAAAAATAGTTAATTAACATACATTATTTAAATTAAAGATGAATATCGGGAAGTAAGGACCACCATATGTGGAAAATTCTTTTTATTATTCTTGCTCTGAAGAAGTCAAAAAATTTGACGAAACGATGGCAAGAGTAATAAAAAGAATTTTCCACATTTCGCGTGCCAAAAGGTAAAAGGGCGCATAGCAAAGTATGCGCCCTTTTAGATTTGCAAAGCTAAAAGGCCGCATAATTTTCTTTTTTAACACCAATTGACCGGTAGACATATTCTTTGCCTAAAAATGAAGCATTGATTTCCTAAAGCTAAAAGGGCGTATGTCTCCAATTATGCGCCCTTTTAGCTTTAGGAATTCAAAAATTTTATGACCTAAATCTAAAAGGGCCTATAAATTTTTTGTAAGCAATTCATTAAAATGCTTAAAATTACAATTAAAAATATTTAAAAAAAATTGCAAAATACGCGTGATTGTATCAATTCATTTTTATTTGAAAATTTTTCTCAAATTCTTACATTAAAGAAAAAAAAATACATTAAGAACGAGTTTATTTAGGTGTGATTCCCATCCAGTTTTCTATCAATTAATTTATCCATTGCTTGTATGAAAATAGCTTAAAATTAATGACACTGAAGTCGACAGAGATTAAATTTTTTTTAGAATTTTACAGCAATCAAATTATTATGAAAAAAAGTTAATAAAAAAATTCCACATGTAAAAATTAAAAAAAATTATAAGTTAAAATTTTTAGAAGCATTTTTTAAATTGTAATTGACTTGTTACAAAAATTAAAAAAAAATTAACAGCTGTCAGCTTACTTCAGTTTTGTTAAAATTATTATTTCTTCTTTGTCGTTTAAGTACTTAAAAAAAATTTTTTTTTTATTTATTAAATTTTTTATTTTATATCTTTTGAAGGTATTTATCCAAATTTTTTATAAAAACTTGAATTTTTGTTATGCGCCATTTTAGCTTTAGGTACTACTTTTGTAAAAGCTAAAAGGGCGCATGTCTTGAGTTACGCCCTTTTAGCTTTAGGATACTCGAATTTTTTTTTTGTATAGATCTTTGTATTTTGAGCGATTCTAAGAAGAATGGCAAAAAAAAAATTTTTTATGCGCCCTTTTAGCATGGATCCCTACTAATCTGTAGCTATGCGCCCTTTTTGCATTTGGCACGCGATATGGTGGTCCTTTTTTCCCGATATTCATCTTTAATTTAAATCTACAAGGACATTATTAACATCATGGATTACTAAAATTTTTAATTTTTTTGTTTTTTCAAAAATCAATAATTAATGAACTAAAAATATTTCATAAACTTTTATAGCGCCATCTCATTGAGTATGTTTTTGAAAAGGACTCCAAGAAACAAAAAATTTAAAGATTAATTATTTAAACTTTCATACCGCCTTTTATGACAATACAAACCCGTAAAAAAATTGACAATTAACAATTGAATAACTTTTTAACAAGTGGTGATACAACTTTTATTACCGCGGAATCATATTACTTGAAGTGTCTAGATGAAACCAGAATTCTAATTTTTTTAACGGTTTTTTTGTTAATAACAATTGTAAATTTCTTTTCCAGTAAAAATCCAAAAAAAGTCTTTTTCTAGATGCCATTCCGGATCGTTTGCCATCAACCATATTTTTAGAAGACTTGTAACTATTTTTCGCAGGAAATTAACTTCTCGACTAGACTATTTACTATATATCAGACTGAGAACAATGAAGCTATACAAAATATTTTCCATGTAATAAATTTGTTGAATTAGAAGATTGATGGTTGAAGTTTTCACTTGAAATAATCGACTGAAGTAAAAAATTTTTAAAACCAGAATTTTTTTGAAGAGAATTATCTTCTTGAATAAAAGAGAAAAATTATAAAATAAAATTTAATTTACTTAAGTTGAGATGTTTTGGCTCAAAAATTTTTCTTAAAAATAATTTTCTGTGTTGAAAATTTCTCTCTAATGCATTTTTTGTGTTGATTAACAAATTAAGTAAAAATATTATAAAAATTATGTTGTTACTGTTACAAACTTTCAACTTCCCGCTAAGAAAATTGAAAATTTTCAAAAATCGGGAAGTTACTGTTTTTACCGCGTTTTTCGAAAATTGAGTTTTTATCAGATCTCGACGGTTTGAGGTCCTAGGAAGCTTCCCTGACCATTCCCGCGGTGATGTCACCGTGTCTGTATGTATGTATGTGTGTGTGTGTATGTGAACCTCTCATAACTTTTAAACGGCTGGGCCGATTTAATCGCGGTTGGAGCCATTCGAAAGGGTTTGATCAAACTTAGATTTTGAATACAATTTGGACCGATAGATTTTGAGAAATCTTAAGAAAATCTCAAAAAAAAAAATTTTTTTAATGTGGGATTTTTGGAATAACTTTTAAACGGCTCTACCGATCAATTCCAAAAACTAATAATCTCTCAACATCAAAAAACCACGTTTATTGCTGCCAAGCCGGTCGAAATCGGTTGATTCGTTCGTGAGTTATCGTTGACGAAAGAAAACCGAAAAAAGTGTTTTTTCGGAATTCCTTCGAAATCCCGAATTCGATCAATTTAAGCGTAAAGATTTTTTATGAGGTTAAATAAACTGCGTCGAATGCCGTCAACTTCGTGAAAATCGAATCATTCATTCAAAAGTTATTGCGGTTTGAAAATTCAAAAAATAGTGTTTTATTAAACTTCTACCAAAATTTTGAGCTCGGAGAGCTCAGAATGATACGAAAATTATATTTTTGAGCTCGAGGAGCTCAAAAACGTAATAAATGCAATTTTAAGTGCTTAAGTATGAAATTAGCGGGAAGTTGCAGGGATGGCCTTTAGGGTCAACCGTTTTCCTAATTTTTTTTCCAGTAAATAAATCGTTTTTGACAAAATTAAACTTAATTTTTATTTATCTTTATGGCGTATCGCATCATAATTTACTATGTTTTGAGCCAGTTCATCGAGTAACTGCATGCAATAGAATTAAAAAATTAATATATGTATGTAAGTATAATTTATTTGTTAATTTTAGTTAACCTTTGAATAACAATTTTTCTACTCGCTGAATTTTAGTTAAACTTTGAATAAAAATTTTTCTACTCACTGTAATAAATTCTTTTTTGTAGGTTAAGTACTTGCACCATGATTCTTAAAAATTTATAATTATGAAAACTTAATTATATTTACCATATTATTTTGTGTTAAATTATCATGATCAAACGGCAATATTTTAATGACAGTCACCAGTGCCAATCAATATTATTTAGGAATAATTTAAGGACCTACAAGTGTCCACAGGCATGATTCCATTTTCTATCCTGGAAAAAAAAAATTCAAGTTTTTTTCTTTCAATACTCATAATTACTCTAAGATATAAACGTACACATTTTCTGATGAAAACATTTCACGAGGAATTTTGATGTTGGTAAATCTTTCACAAATGTTGAATTCTTATGATTAACCAACAGTCATGAGTATTCAACTCATATTTTGAATATTAACAAAATTTGATGGATTACTATTTATATAAACTGATGCTTGAACTGTTGGTTCGTAGCCTTCGGGTCTGTCAACCTTTTATCCAACCTCACCAGGTTCGCTGGTCTTGCTTTCACCATTGCCGTATAACTCAAGTAATTTATTAGGTTCAAATCTTGGCTTTTTTAAAAATTTGACTTTGCTAATGTAAACGTCATCAAGCGAGTAGATGCCTTGGCGTGTAAGTTGAAGCACATAACGAGAACGGATTTTGCTCGTCATACAGCAGTTGGTGTTCGTCTACTGGATTCTTATCACAAGCTTGAAGAATCTTTCTGACTTGTTGAGCAACTTCAGCTCTTGATCCTAATTCAAGGAGCCGTCTGGCCAACGAAGCAGTGGTTTTATAATTCTTTAGCTTAAAAAATAAATTAACAGCTGTTCTTAGGGTCAAGATTTGATGAACTGGCTGAAGATTGTAGTGGGTGAAGTACGCAGCCATCTCGCAGACTCGTTTTTGCTCGGCGAGTGTTGCTTTAGGAGCATTTTTACGCCCGCTCTCCATTTTCACACCGAGAATGTACTCACGGCAAATTTGTATCAGTTGCTGAGCCTCAATAATGTCCTGTCTAGTGTCAACAACCAACAAAGAAACGCTCAGAAGGATATCCTGCAATTTTTCAATAGCTTCTGTATTTTTACCGCCGGTTGTCAGCTGGTAAGCGTTGGACCAACTCCGTCAATTGAAAATCAACAGCAGGGAGCCCAGTTTTAGGCCAAGGAAACTTGTCCAGCTTCTTTCAGGATTTTTGCGTGTTCATAGATATCTCCGAGCAAAAGACTTCCTTGATACTGAGCTGAGACGTCTCTATGGATTTCAGCGATCTTTGTGATCTTTTTCAGTTTGTCCAAGTTGTCAATGGACAAGTAGAGGAACGAAAACTTCTCAAAGTTCTTTGTCCGCTGGTAACTCATCTCGACGATCTGATGGTTGTATTGCAACGAAGCAGCTTGAGCGAGACTCTTCCAGCAAGATTTTTGATTTAGAGATCTAGCGACTTCGATGTTTCCGCACTCCAAAGCAAGTCGAAAACGAGTTTTTTCGTCTTTTACAAAGTGAAGAGCCACTTCTGGGTAGCCTTTTTGCTGTAAGTATACTATAATGGATTGTCCAACTAAATTAGCAGTTTTTACCATCTGCAAAACTTCCTTATACTTCCTATTAATTAAAGCAAGCTTAAATTTATGCTCAGTAGGGTCGATTCTCAGGATTCTGGATCTACATTCTCGGTGTAAACAGTAGACTTGCTTACCCTTGACACGCGTTACATAAATCGGCAAGTCCAGCGTTCGGATGATTCCGTGGTCGCCAGAGTTAATCGCGTACTTAATATGGTTGCTCGTCGTGTAAATAAAATACTCCCGAGTCGTACCAGGCTCCAATTTACGATAGCAGATATTTACAGTATGCTTTAATAGTAAGACGACGTGTGACATATCATTTGACCATACTACGTATCGATATTTGGAGATTTTGACTTCCGCGAGCTGGCGTTTCTGCTAAACGTCCAACAGTATGACCTGGTTTGAGTCACGAAGCTGCAGCATGCTAGTTGAAGCGTTGAATATTTCATCGCAGTTGGGAATCTGAACTTTTTTTGTAACTTCGTTTTTAAGATTTTTAATCACCAGTGAGTATCCTCGATCCAGAGCAGTAAAACGGTTTCTCGCCACCCAAATAGCAGTGATACCAGAAGCTCTCTTGGTCTCGGGATCAAAACTAAAGTCTTCATCCTTGGGAATCATGTACAAGTCACACATTTTAACGTGAAAAATTATTTGTCGGCAAAGCTGTAACAATAAATTAAATGAATTAAAAATTTTATATGTATAAATTATATTTATTAACCTATTTAGTTCCAAGCTATAATTGATATTAAAGAACTGCACTAAATTATGCTTTGTATAATGATTTACCTATAATTTTTTGAGTCGTGATAAATAAAAAAAACAGTAAAATTTTTTCTCTTTCAATAGTTGAAATTTATAAAAGTATTACCAAAGTTTACTTTCAATAATCTTTTTTAGAATTTACACAAAATTTCTTTTTAATTAATTAATTATTGTAACTAAAAATCTTTAAAGTACAAGTATTTTAAGTAAAGAAATAAAAAATAAACACAGTTATTTTTTAGGTTAGGATGAAATATGTATAAAATACGCAACTGAAAATTTATTGATCACTTACCATCATGTTCAATAAAATATTTTTAAATGAAATTTATCATTTTAATCATTTAAATAATAAACATTTGGTATAAATATGTGTTCTTCTTTTAATAACAATTAATTGGCCTGTCAGCCTGTCAGCTGATTATATTCGATTGGTCACAATCGATACTACTGTACACAAATGATCCTCACATAATCGATCAGTCGAAGAGTCGATAGGTCTAATACAACGAGAAGTTCGGATCTCGACCATATTAAATACCAAAACGAATATTTTTTCACTACCGATTAATATAAAATGAAAATTAATTTAGTAGATAGATGATAATTTTAACAATTTTTTTTAACAATTAAATTATTACAAAAGAAGTTATAAAAAATTGACATGTATTAATTTTAAAAAATAAAAAATGCAATTTTTTTTAAACAATTTTTTAAAACAAATTTGTTAGTTAGAAAACATTAAAAAATTGTGAAGTGACATAAATTTTATGTCATTAAAATAAAATATAAAGAACACAATAATAAAAAACATTCAACTCTGCTATGGTTTAGTGGCTTGACGACAGTGAATTGAACGCTCATATAAATTGGAAAAATTTTTAGTGTTTATTTCAGATGATAAAAAAAATTTATTCTGGTAGGATTATTTTTTCGAGCAATTTTCCTGTCACATACACAGTTTAAATTTCTAGTCTGAGCTAAATTTTTATTATTTATTACTGCCGTTAGCAATGACTCGTCTTTCCTGCTAAGCATGGGAAAATATAATGTAGTATAATTTAGTATAAAATAAGTCTAATACATCTATTATCAGATGTGATTTAATATGTACTTCTTTCTTCATAACTAAAAAACAAAAAAACACAAATATAATGTGTTTACTTTAAAGGTACACAAAAAATATAACAACCTTTATGATTACATAGAATAATTTTTAAAAAATTAATGTATCATGAATTAATCTTTATCACATATGTTAACATTCACATGACAGTTTTTCAATTTTTTCTTAAATTAATAGATTTTCTATACCAATATTTTTAAAAAACGTAAGTGAGAAAAATTATACGTTTTTACGTCCTTTTTTCGTAATGTATTTTTTCTTCCAGTTATTAGCTGCAATGTTACGTTATTAATACCGACATTGTTTATTCATCTTTGAAAATTGCCGCCATTGTTATAACATATTTTTGTTACTACTGTAATAATATTGCGCCATCGAAGATCGAAGCGCTACTAATTTCCCGGCATAATAAATACATATATACATATATGTATAGCTCCATGTACATATGTTTCCGAGTGGTACAATAAACAAAAAATCCTGCGAGTCAGCGCTTGACTCTTTAATAAAGTAGTTATTCACAGATAACTACTTAGTTACAACTAAGTGTGTGTCTTTTAAAACATATATTGCTGTGTATAAATAAATTTGTCCATTTGTGAAAATTTAATTTGTTATAAGTGAAATCATGGCGAATGAAACAAAAAGTGATAATGATAACATCGAGAGTTATGATGTTAATCATTGTGTTGAAAACATACGTCCTCGTAAAAGAAAGAAAACAAAACCGAAATCAAAAAAATTTGCTTGTCGACAAACGTAAGTACATTTTTTTTTTAATATGTTTTTTGACGCACTGATAGATTGATTAGTTTATATTAAATAAGCTTTATTAACTATTAATAAATGATTTTTTAACATCATAAGATTTAATAAATATTTAGTAACAGTTAATAAATTATTTATTGAATACGATTTATTAAATGTTAATAAATATTTGTTAACACTTAACAAATATTTATTAAAAATAAAAAGCAAAAATAGCAATTTTCGCCTGAGCCTGAGCGTGCAAGCGAGAACGTGTACCAAGCGATAGAGGTACGATCGGCCCAAGTGTTGGCTTGTTGTACATTTGTCTTTCTTCTCGCGTTACTTGAGAGCTAGCATATATATATATGTATATATATATATATATATATATATATATATATATATATATAAATTTAATATGATCAATTCTATAAAATTATCGGTTTTTTTGAGCAAAATCTTTATTTTTTTTTCTCAAAAAAAAAATTCAATCAATTTGACAACTTTTCACTAATCCCGGACAGGGCTGATTTTTTTAATATTTTTTTTTATTTCATTGAAAAAAACAAAATTTTTTTTTTATTATAGAAAATTTGATAATTTAAAATTAAAAAATTATCAAATTTTCTAAAAAAAAGTGACAAACTTGGAAAAAATAACGATTTTGCTCTAAAAAAACGGATTATTTTATAGAATTGATCATATTTAATTTTTTTGTGTATTTTTTCGAAAAATTCATTCCAAAAAAAAAAGTTTCCGAAAAAAAGGTACCCAAAGGTCAAGGTCGAAAAAAGTTATGGCTATTTCAAAATAAAAAAGTCATTTTTTTTTTAAATTCATTAGACTTTTTTTGGGTTGGATAAAAAAGTTTGAAAAATTTTTTAAAAATGTCTTTCAAAGAGTAGAAAAGAATGGAAAAGTTTCAACTAAATTTAAAGGGGTTAGGTTCAAAGGGGGTCGATTTGGCATGGAATACCCCATATATATTAAGATGCTTTATTTTTCAACTTTTTCTTTTTTATCGGTCTCATCGTGAAATATTTTGCAGGTACCCTAAAAAAAATTCCCTGAAAGTTTGGGTCTTTAATATTAATATTAAGTCTTCGACCAAGGCGTGTAAAGATTTCCCATTAAAAATACACAGAAACTCTGATTTTTTATCTGTAAATTTCTGTAGCTCAGTGGCATTTTCTAGCATCACTTTGACCATGGATGGATTTTTTTCAGAATTAAATGCTCTACAAAAGTGTCCCTTGCAGCCAACCCGTAACTCGAACCGACGAGGTAGTACAGGCCTCTAAACTTGATTTTTTCCATGAAATTCGCGTTTTTCCGCATTTATCTCGTGAATGACAAGAGCTGTAGAAAAAATTTGAAAAAAACTTTGTAGAAAATTCAATTCTCTACAAAAAAGGTCCCGAGCACCAAGTCGCTAAAATTAATATTTTCAGAGATATTTAATGATAAATTTTTTGGAATTTAAAATTTCTATCGAAAAATACGCCAAATTATAAAAAATATCTTTTAAAAATATCATTGAATATCTCCGAAAATGTTGATTTTAGCGACTTGGTGCTCAGGACCTTTTTTGTGAAAAATTAAATTTTCAACAAGTTTATCGTTCACATTTTTTCTGTAACTCCTGTCATTCACGAGATAAATGCGAAAAAACGCGAATTTCATGGTAAAATCCAGTTTAGAGGCCTGTACTGAGCTCGAAGAGCTGGAAAACGTACTAAGTGCAATTTTGGGTGCTTAAGTATGGAATTAGCGGAAAGTTGCAGGGATGGCTTTTAGGGTCGACTGTTTCCTAATTATTTTTTGGGTATTTGCAACAAAATTTCACGATGAGACCGAAAAAAAATAGTTGACAAAAATAGCCGACAAAAAAAGCACCCTAATATATATATATATATATATATATATATATATATATATATATATATATATATATATATATATATATATATATATATATATATATATATATATATATATATATATATAAATATATATATATATATTTATTTTTATATTTATACTTTCGAACCAAAACTATTTTTGAGCCATACTCGACTAGTTTGATTATATTATAGCAAAATTCCGACTTAATTTTGATAAGAGGACCAAGGCAATGGATAGATTTCAATGAAATGTACCTAAAAAGAAATCTTACAATGTTACAATGTGCAAAGTTGTGTCAAATTATTCCTATGTTCTTAATTACTTATGGGTCATTCCATGTCAAATCGACAAATAGTTGGAATAGACCCCTTCCGTTTTGGACAAATTTTGATCAGAAGTTTTCTTCTATCATATAACGAAGTTTTGCCAAAGGAAAAAAAATAAAATAATTTTTTTTAAAAGATATGCAAATTCAAAATTTTGCGATTTTTTCAGTTTTTTAATTTTGTTTTCGTAATATCTCGAACGATATTATAGATACAGGAATGGCCTTTCGTTTTTTTGAAAGGGGACACTTGGGACTATCGAAAAAAAAAATATTTTGGAAAAAAATTTTGAAAAATACCAAATTTTTCAAATTTTGAATTCTCGAAAATCGTCAAAAATGACTATCGAACTTGAAATTTTGGCTCAGTTTTTTTTTTTTATAATACCATGTACCGATCTTAAATGATCCTGAAATTTTTAGGTTATTTTTTCTTTCAAAAATATGAATTTTTCAATTAAAAAAAAAAATTTTTTTTCGTTTTTTGCAACTTTTAAGTAAAGTAATGTTATGTAGATACATAAGCCTGACTTTCAGAATATTTATTTATTTATTTATTAGGTTTAAATGCCAAGGCGCGAAGCCGAATGGCAAAAATGATATTTACATAACGTTATACTTCACATAAGTACGGCTAATACATACATAGTAAAAATATAAAAATTTACATGATAACTTAGAATATAAAATTACATAATTTCAAGTGGACATAATGTTTTCAAGTATAGTAAAGTAATCATTGTAACCAGCTCACTATTATATTATTATTCGAGATTTATAAGAAAATCGAATACTTTTGTCTTAAAAGATTCTAGACCAAGAGAATTGGGAATTTCAGGAGGTAAATCTTGCCAAAACCGTATAGCTGATATGACAAACGACTGCTCGTAGGTTGTGGTGACAAAGTTTGGTGTTTTTAAAGATTATGTCCAAAAAATAAAAAAAAATTGAAAATAATTTATTATTTAATATTTCCGCCTCATGCATTTAATTTTTTAATGCTCAAAATTGCAATACTATGTATCTACATAACTTTACCTTATTTAAAAGTCGCAAAAAACGAAAAAAAATTTTTTTTTCCTTTGACAGATTTTCGTTATATGATGAAAGAAAACTTTTGACCAAAATTTGTCCAAATCGAAAGGGGTCGATTCCAACTATTTGTCGATTTGACATAGAATGACCCATCTATATTTAAGCTGTTTTCTTGTTTTAAAATATTGCTTTGTAGATATTTTTTTAAAGTTCTGCAATTGTTCTGCTATTTTTTGTCGTTTCAACAATATATTTATGTTTTCATTGCTCAACAGCCGGAAAAGGAGACGTGAAGAATTGACAGCCGCATCCAACTCAACAGTAGAAGCAGACGAAGCTGAAGAAGTTACCGAAGAGTACTATCTACTGGATCTGGACGGAGTAGATGATCATTGTGGAAAACAGAAGGAAATGGATGTAACGGCAAGTAACATTCCTTTTTATAATAATCATTTAATTAATTTAGGTAATAGTAATAATCTTAATCAAACAGTAACTCGCGAACCAGCGAGTTTTGTGTGTAACTCAAGCCAAGTTTATTCTGAGAAATCAGAGGAAAGGAGTAGTCAAGAACCTACGGGTGTTGATGCATCCGAACTTGTGTTATTTCATAAAAGCAATAAAGTTACACATGCATGCATTAAAGGTCAAAATAATTTGAATAAAGTTAGTATCGCTAATAATAATCAAGTATATTCTGAGCAATCAGAAAAAAGGAGTAGTCAAAAACCTACGGGTGTTGATGAATCCGAACTTAAATTAGTCCATAAGAGCGACAAAACTTCAAATGCATGCAATTTGACTCATAGTAGTTCTAGTAATCTTAATATAGTTAATGATAATCATCAAGTTTATTCTGAGCAATCAGAGGAAAAGACTAGTCAAGAACCTACGGGTGTTGATGAATCCAAACTTGAATCAGTCCATGAAAGCGACAAGACTTTACGTGCAAGCAATTTGGCTAATAGTAGTTCTTGTAATCTTAATATAGTTAATAATAATGATCAAGTTTATTCTGATCAATCAGAAGAATGGATTAGTCAAGAATCTACGGATCTTGATGAATCCGAACTTGATTTCTTTCATGACAGCAATACAGTTTCTCATAGTCATAGACTAAGTGAAAGTAGCTTAACTGTATTACCTGTAGTTGGTACCAATTCTAAGCAATCAGAAAGAAGGAATAGTCCAGATCGAGTAAGTCTTGATAACTCCGAGAGTAGCATATCTGGGGTTAGTATTAATGATCATGAAGACTCCGAACAATCAGTGATATCAAGTGATTCTGAGTTTACAGCTTCTGATAAATTTGTGCATGACAAAGCCAATGAAGATATATTTTCTGAATATTCTTCTTCATCCAGCGTTTCCAATTTTGAAAATTTACCTGACATTGAATCGAATTCTGTTGATAGTGATTCGGAACAAGAATCTGAAAAGTCTCCAGAAAATTCATCATCCCCATTGCAAAATTGTGATCCCCATAACGATGCCCAAAATAACACTGAAGCATCGTCTTTCGAAAAACCAACTGACATTGAGTCTATTATAAGCGGTTGTCGAATAGTTGAACTCGCTCATTTGATCAAAGAGTTTACAAAGTTAGGTGATTCTAAAAATCATTTACCTAATTGTGCTAGACAAGGGGAAAACTTTCATTGCTTTAGAAAGTTGGATGTCGGCTTAAATACTTTATTGTACTGGAAGTGTCTCGAATGTAAAATGATTGCAACATTTTGGACAAATTCAGCAAAACAAGAAAACAAATTCGATATCAATGAAACTGCCGCCATAAGCGTTATTGGTTCTGCAAGTTCTTTCGCAGCATTTCAGAATATTTTAGCTGTATTTGACATACCGTACATTACAAATAAAACCTACGAAAAACATCGAAAGAAACTAGTTGAACCTCTTCAAAACGTTCTTGCTGATGAAATGCATAAAAATGCCTTAGAAGAAGCTGCAATTGCCATTAAAAATGGTGATGTTACCTCCGATGGTATTCCTCTCATAAAAGTTATAACTGATGGCTTCTACGATAAACGAAGTTATAGAGGGGGCAAACACGATTCTCTTGGAGCTTCAGTTGCAGTTATTGGTTGTGCTACTCAGAAAGTTATTGATGTCGAAGTAGTTAATAAATATTGTTTTACTTGCCGTGTCCATCAAAACCGTAATTGTAAGCCGCCAGCTCATAAATGCTACATGAATTACGATAGAAACAAAAGCTCCTCAAGCATGGAACCACATGCGACAGCGATATTATTTAATCGTAGTTTAAAACTTCATGGAATAATTTATTCTGTAATGGTTTCTGATGATGATAGTTCTACGTTAAAAGTAGTGAAGGAATCGAAGCCTTATGAGAAGTATAATATTGAAGTAGAGAGAATCAAATGTTCTTTTCATATATTTCGTTCGGTAGGAACAAAAATTAGAGAAGCCGCAAAAGCTCGAGTTCCAAATCGACGAGTTCCTGCTGCTGTACGCAATAGAATTAAATACAGTGGATTAAAAATTCGTCGGACAATTACAGCGGATATTGAACGTTTGAGAAAAGATTTTGAATCTGACAGTCTTTCAAAAGCAGAAAAAGAGCAAATTTTCGAACAAAATACAGAAGTATTGCGAAAAAATATACTACTTACTCCTTTACATGTTTTTGGTGACCATGCTCAGTGTCCTACTGAATGGTCGTGTGATAAATCTAAATCAAATCATTTACCCAAAATAAAAGAATATGGTTTATATGCGCGTATTGAAAAAATCATCACTGATTTGAGTCAAAACGCCATGCATTTATTACATTTTCTAAATACTAATAAAATTGAGCAATATCATGGAGTGTTAGCAAAATACCTCTCTGGTAAAAGAATTCAATACGGTGGTGCCGATGAACTTCAGGACAGAGTTTACATGTGCACTCTTGACCAAATTACTTCCGGTGCTCACTTGTCAACATTTTATAAATCTGCTAAAAAAAATGTTCCTGAAAGAATTGTAAAACTGGAAAAAGAGCGAAATTCTCAAAGGCTGATAAATTCAAAGTGTCGTGAAATTAACAAACAAAAGAAAAAAAATAAGCGTACGTATCATGGTCCTGATAAAGATTATGGTTCCAATGCTGCTCAGCCTGATCTTTGTGAAACAGACCCTGTTAACTATCAGCAATACAAAGAAGATCATCATAACAAGCTCCGTGAACGTCAAAGAAATCGAAAGATTCTTGAAGTTGAAACCAGAAATCATCCATTCGGAGTACCACACGATTATGAAAAAGACATGATTCCTTCTTACATGTTTGGCAAAATATGCCGTATGTTGGAAACGACTTCATGCATACCAGTCATAAATGATATATATAATCCTGTCATATATGATGATGATGTATTGCTATCTATGGAAAACCATAGAGTGAAAGCTCTCCAATTGTTAGAATCCCGAATCTGTCATAAAATTAAACGTTGTGGTATATTTGTTTCTGATGATGTAGAAAGTTTCTATTTATGCGCGAGGCCTGACGGACTTGTTAATGATAATTCGATAGTTATTGCTGTTAATCTATCTGATGATGAGCAAATTGACATTGAAACAGCATTAAAAAATAATCGAAATATGAATAATTTATTTGATAAAAAAGCTGCCAACAACATCAACAAAAATCATCCGATTTATTACATAATCCAAGGTCAGCTTCATGTAACTAACAGACAATTTTGTTATTTTGCTGTTTTCACACCAAAAAATTTAAAAATTTCTGAATTAGTTAGTAAAGATGATAATTTTTGGGAGAATAAAATAAAGAATAAGTTGAATAGATTTTACTATTCAGCTTTAATTGATGAAATTGTTGACAGCAGATTAGCACGAAGTATGCCTATCCGTGAGGCTCCATTTACTATTGAAGCCAGGGCGAAGAAAAGTAAAAAAGATGCTAATAAATTAGCACCAAAATCACAACAACCGAATACTGCTCAAAATAGTTCTGTGAATTCATCAACAAATGATTACGATGAAGAAACTCTCAATACTTATCGAGCTTTAGTAGTAAACCGACCAATTGAAGATTTTGCGGATAATATTCTAGAAGACGAAAGTTATTTGGATGACCTTTCTATTTCTCGATTTTTATTGTTGTTAGAAGAGAAAAATTTCAGGACTGATTTACCAGTAACTGCTGTGAACCCTTTGAAACAATCGACCTCAAGCAATGATTTAGTTATCATTGGTGGAGAAAGGAATTGCCAACATTGGAGTTGTTTGTACTTTGATGGACACTATGTTGCTATTTATGATAGCTTGAACAGAAATAAATTGTCTGATCTCGAAAACAAATATCTGCAAGTCCGATATCCACAACAATTAAAAGATAATAAAGTTATTTTCAAATTGGTAACTCGACAGCCTGATAATAGTACGTGTGGGGTATATGCTGCAGCATTTGCCACATCTATCGCATTGGGTGATGATCCTTGTACCTTAAAATATTCTCAAGATAAAATAGCAATGAGAAAGCATTTTTATAATATAATACGTCACAAAAAATTATTGCCATTTCCTAGCGCTTCCAATAATTAAGCCTTATGACAAGCGATGGAAATTAACAATTGCTATTCGTATTATGCAGTTATATAATAATATATCTTAATTTATTTATTAATTTTTTAATTACATTTTTGCGACAAAGGTATCCGTGATAACATTTTCTAATTAAGAAATTACATTCCTACAACACGTTTTAATATACTTACTGATGAGTCCTAAATATCGTGTTAGAGAAAAAATTGAACGAGTCGTTCAAATACGTGTATTATATTCGTATGAAAACTATATACACTTATAAGATTTACTTGAGGAATTAATCTTCTACGTAATATATTCACAGTACAAATTTATTATTGAGTGTAATTACAAAAGTTCGGTAAAAAATAAGCTTTTGAGTTGTTAATTTTTTGTTGACTATTGGACAAAAATATTCATATTAATATGAAAAGATAGTTCGAAAAAAACTCAATATGCTTATAAATCCTGAACAATTTTGTAGAGACTTAATAATTATATTTTTATTAATGATTCTGTGTTGTAAAGAAAAAAATCCTCAAAAGTTATAAGATACGTATTTTTTCATGTTAATTTCTATAACAGGAGGTCTAAGGTAGAAAGTGACTATAAAAAATTCAGTTGAAATTTTCTGATGTTTGTCACATTCGGGACGAAACCTTGTTCATAGCTTTGTCAAAAATGATATCACTGTGTGTGTGTGTGTGTGTGTGTGTAAATCTCGCATAACTTTTGAACAGATCATCAAATTCGATCGAAATAAGCAGCGATCCAAAGAGTTTCATTACCCTTAAATTTCTGATACTAGTTCAAAAAATTCGAGACGATAAATTTTGAGAAATGTGAAAAATAAAATTTCCAAAAATTCATTTTTTTGGAATAACTTTTCAACGGCTTTACTGATCGAGTCAAAAAACAAATCAGCTCTTAGCCTCAAAAAAACACTTCGATCGCCACCAGTACGAGAAAAATTGAAAAAATTTGCAGTACGCCATCGTTGTCGAAAAAAATTGAAAAAAATGATTTTTTATAAATTTCTATGAAATTCTTAGTCTGACCAGTTTGCGCTTTAAGATTTTTTGAAGAGCTCAAAAAACTGCGTTGAATGCCGTAAACCGCGAGGAAATCGGTTAGCCCTGTTTAAAAATATTCATTGAAAAAAATTCACTGTCATGAGATTTGAATTATTTTCAAAAATTCCAATTGATTTGAATTGCTCAGTATATATCTATAGATATATAATTTGAATGGAAAGAATTTTTTTAATTTTTTTCAATGAATAATTTTAAACAGGGAGATCATTCAAAAGTTATTGCGGTTTGAAAATTCAAAAAATAATGTTCTATGAAACTTTTATCACACTTTTGAGCTCGAAGAACTCAAAAGTATAGAATAAGTATATTTTTGAGCTCGGTTTATTCATTCAAAAGTTATTGCGGTTTGAAAATTCAAAAAATAGTGTTTAATCAAACTTATATCAGACTTTTAAGCTCGAAGAGCTCAAAAGCGTAGAAATGCTTTCTCTTTGAGCTCGGAGAGCTCAAAACAACACATAAATTGGCCTAAGTGCAATTTTAAGCGCCTAGGTATGGAATTAGCGGGAAGTTGCAGGGATGGCCTTCAGGGTCAACCGTTTTCCTAATTTTTTTATCTATAACATTTTCAAAATTTGATTTAGTGGAACAATTTTTTTTTAAAATTTCATTTTTGAATGTACTTGTTGAAAAAATCTTCAAAAATAGTATATTGTGTGACTAGTGATGAAACAAAACGATTTCAGACCAGAGTGAAGTTGCCTGCCCGAGCGAAGCGAGGGCTGGCATCACTCGGTCTGAAATCGTGTTTCAGCCCGCGTCACACATTATATTTTTCATATAACTTGCATTAAAAATCCTAGTTTCAAAGTCTGGAGCCAACCAGAACTAGATAGTTTCAGACGAATAGCGAAAATACCATTTTATTATAAAACTTATAATAAAATAGAAAGTAATGGTTTATTTTTTATTAAACATTATTCGTAAATTGAATAGTTTTCTTTTGTCATTCTTATTTATGCTTAGTAACAGAATTATAATATGTCAGTACAGTTAACGGTTAGAATGACAATTATGAAGGCATGAAACAAACAAAAAATTCTCTGATAGGATTAAAAATAAAGCCGCAACTTCATCTCGCGGGCAGAAAATCGTCATTTTCTGTCCGGCGGGAAGTAATAATTGATTCCTGCCTGGTAACAGTCGCATTGGTCTGAAATTGTCTAGTTTCGGTTGGCTCAACAGACATTGAAACTCGAATTTTCAATGCAGGTTATATGAAACATAATTTAAACCTAATTAAGACCAAACCATATGATCTTAAAATTAAAAAATTACTTATTGAATATAAAATGTCGTAAATGTTTTACTCTAAATCTTATGGTTTGGTTAATAAAGGACAAAATCACTTTTTTTTTTTTTCAATTTTTTTGGTTTTGAACGTATTTTTTGAAGAAGAAAAACGGCCATTCGGCAGCCGAAATGGAAGAAGATTTCACAAATAACTTATTTTAATCATAAATATTAGTAATGATATAATTTATTTATTATAAATAAATTGTAAAAATAGTTTGAATATTATACAATGTTTTTTAAATCAAAAACGTTGACACAACTAAAAAGAAACAATAGAAGAGAAAAAATGTATTTGGATTTCACAGTAAAGAAAATGCATTGAGAATGAGGACAAATCTATAGATAGATTTTTATGGAATATACTGGACAAACTGATCGAAAAAACGAATGCAAAAGTAAAATTTAATTGAAAGCCTACAGACGAATAGGTTATTTTCAGTTTAGGAGAATAAAATTGCATGAAAATTAAAGCTCGTTTAATAGGCTTTAACATGCAATTTACGAAAATTCGATGTTATTTCATTCAAAAGTTATCCGCGAAAGAATCTGTCAGAATATGAATTTTTATGATTTTGAAAATTCTGAAACCCTGTAATTTCTGACTACTTGATCGATTAAGCTCATCTTTGAACTTGTCCTTGTTATTTGTCTAAAGATTAAGCATGTTGAATTTGGAAAAGATCCATTATGAATTAAAAAAGCTATCGTCCGGATAAGCCAGATAAGCATTATATATGAAAACTGGTCCTATATAATTATATAGAATTAGATATAATTATATAGAATTATTTCCATAGATTTATTAACTATTAATAAATTAATTTATTCGAAGACAATTATTTAATGTATTACATTTTAATAAATATGTTTTAATATTTAATAAATATTTATTTGTAAGGAAAGTATATTTATTAATAGCTTATTAATAGTTAAGAAATATTTATTAACACTAAATAAATATTTTATTGAGTGAATTTGTTTTCCTTGCAATGTCATATGATATGAAGATTACTTATAAACAAAAATTATCTTTATAAATTATTAGGATTAATTATGTTACATTATATGTAAAGTACCGATTTCTATCACAGCTCATAATAATCTTTTATATTTTTAAATATTAAAAACGTTATTTATTTAGTGAATTGAATTATTATCATGTATTTCAGCTGTAGGGTTTTATAAAAAGTGTGAAAAGAAAATGGCTATTTTTGCTTTTTATGTTAAATAAATATTTATTAACAGTTTACAAATATTCCTTAACCATTAATAAATATTTGTTAACTATTAATAAATATTTATTGAATCCTATGATGTTAAAAAATCATTTATTAACAGTTAATAAAACTAATTAAATGTAAACAAATCCTTCGATCAGTGTATATATATAATAATGATATCTATATGTAGATTCATAAAATTATCTATGTATACATAAAATTGCAAAAATGATTCTACGAAATTTTTAAGGTGCTCCGTTGCTTTAGAATTTATAATTATTTTAAAATTACGAAAATAATAGAGAGAGAATCAGAATTAAGAGCTAAAATTTTGATGGAATTATTTGTTTCGTATATTGAACTACATATTGCTGGAGGGCCTGGGTAACAGTTTTCAAACTTGACAAAACTATTAATTTTTGTGAAATTTAATTTTTTTATAATTTAATACTTTAACTATAAGTTAATAATTATATATGATTGTATATAATTATTAAAAAATGCTGCATTTATTTATATATAATTATATATGATCATATATAAATATATGTGATTGTGTATAATAATTTATAATTAGATGCAGCATTTTTTAATAATTATATATAATCATATACAATTATATATAATTTGATATAATTGTATATGATCACATATAATTATATATAATAATATATAATTAGATGCAGCATTTTTTAAATAATTATATACAATCATATATAATTATATGCAATTATATATAATTTCATATAATTGTATATAATCATATGCAATTATATATAATTATTTCTCTTCTCCGGGCGGAAAGCGTCAATTTTCCTCCCGCTGCGCTAAACGAAAATGCCGCTTTCCGCCTCCGTCGAGGAGAAAAATAGTATACAGTCCTTGGAAAGTAAAAAAGAAAACCTCAGAGCACATGTTTGTTGACCTCGGCTTCGCCTCGGCCAACAATTACATGCGATCTAAGGCTTTTCTTATTTTCCTTCCCAAGGGGTGTAATATACTATTAAAAAATGCTGGATCTAATTATATATTATTATTTATTAAGTAATTATATTATTATAATATATAATTACATATAAATAATATATAATTATATAAAAGTATATGCAATTATATATAAATTTTTTTACCCGGGTATATATAGGGCATTCCATGCCAAATCGACCACTTTTGACGCCGACCCTTTTCGATTTTTCTGAAATTTTGGTATCTTTCTCTACCCCTATTTATTTATTTACTTTATATACATCTCAACAGCCTGATGGCCAATAATAGAGATACAAAAAGATACAAGCGTACATCTAAAAGGCACATTAACAGCTAACATTCTGTTATATTATGTATTTATTTAACTTATAAAATAGATCTTTCACATCGTAAAATTGCATTTTTAGTATACTATGGCTGGATGAGATTATTATGTTCAATTGAGTAATTATTATGTATGATCAATTATATATAATTAATTTATATATAATTAATTTATATATAATTAAATTAAATTAAGTGCTGAAGTGCTAGTCTGTTTATCTGGTGTTAACTATTAGTGATGCAAGGGCACTGGCACTGATGGATGATGAGAAGTCAAGAAGATCAATATTACTATTTTACTGTACAATAAAATTGCAAGCATTTATTAATCTATATAAAGGCGATGATAGTGTGAAATTGTTTATAATTCGTGGTGGATAGAAAGGCTGATCAGAACGTAGCAATCTTTGCGGTACAAGCATTGGAATCATTTCAAGGAATCTGGGACAATCTATATTATTAGATAGTATACCAGTTATAATTAATACAGAAGCACAAATCTTTCTTTCTTCCAGCGTTAAAAGGTTTGCCTCCACGCACATGGCAAGATAGTCATATCCCCTGCCTGGATAAATTCCAAATTTTTTAAACGAGAAATATTTCACAAATTTCCTTTGTACCCTTTCAATAATATTGATTTCTCTACCCCTATTGAAAACAATTTTCAGAATTTTCCAAATTTTTTTACCCAACCAAAAAAAAGTTACGAGCTATTCAAAAATGATAGCTTTTTTTGTTAAATAACCATAACTCTTTTGAAAATTAACTTATTGGGACGTTTCTTTTTTTTGAAATTTTTGTTTTTAAATGTTTTTAAATGCGTGGGGAAGTGCATATAATAATATACTTAAATTTATTTTGATCAATCAGAGGAAAATAATTAATAAAATAGGCGATAATATGTCCAATGTACTCGATATAAATAAAACCTATATTCTCAGATCATTGTTAATGTTCTATGATGAATGCAAAGTTGAGTATGAAAATGTATATGTAAACACAAGAAATAGATCTATTCCATTACCAAAGATAAATAAAAAAATTACTAGCAAGAGGGTTAAATTACCAGCAAATAAGACTCTCCACCAAGAGATCTGGGTTCGATTCCCAGTCTGGGCTGTCTGATTATTTTTTCTGTTACGGAAAAATTCCCACTGAGTAGGTCCCCCCCTTTTTCCCCTATCCGTTCTTTCTCAACTCTCTTAAATTTGCTTTAATATGGCTTTAATATGGGAACTAGATACACTGCGATTAAATACTTTAATAAACTACCCAATAATTTTAAGAATTTGAAAGGTGATATGAAATCAAATAAGAATAATCTACTAAATTGGATTATAAATATATGAAGGCTAGTAATTGCATTTTGGCACATAACTTTAAAACTTTAATTAGAAATTTTCTGTATTTTAGTAACTTAAACTGTTATTTCTTTAGTTTATATGATTTCACTATCTTGAATTAATAAATATTATACCAGTCCTGTGCACAGATGCTTTTGCATCTCTATAGGACAGATTGTAATATAATTATGTATATGTAAATATATTGATCTGTATTTTTACTGGTTGAATAAATAATAATAATAAATAAAATGTACTTTTCAGAAAAAGATAAAAAAATGATAATTTGGATTCATATTCAACTTTTTTTTTGAAAATTTTGGAAAAAAAGGAAAATTTAGGGATGATTGACATTTTTGATTTTCGACTTTTCTTTTTTATAAAAAACTTCAGTATTTTCTGCGAATTTCCTGAAATTTTCGGAGTGGTAATTTTTCCCCCTATTTTTTTTTAAATGTTTGTTTTTTGTTATACCACTCTGAAAATTTTTCAGTAGACTTAAAAAACATCAAACCCGAGAAAAAAAATTAAAAACAAAAATTGAAACTGACAATAGTTGATAAGATATGATTATTTCTCAATAAAGTTTGATCAAAAATTAAAAGAAGCATTGAATTCTTTTTTCTTATTTTTTTTTAAAACTACATGCAGAAACAAAAAAATGAAGTTGTTATTCGGTCCATTTTGGAGCAACGCATAAACTTGTGATAAAAAACTCAAATTCTTTTGAATTTAGAATACGTAAATTATCTAAACGTGTAAAAAAAGTCACATTCTATTCAAGTCTACTGTTTATAAATCAAACAATAAAAAATGTTTTTAGCTATTATGTAAATGAAAATAAATTTTGTTTTAAATTGATTGCCGCAAAATTTTTGAAAGTTGATGCATTGCTCTAAAATGGATCGAATAACAATTTCATTTTTTTCGATTTTGCATGTAGTTTTGGAAACAAAATACGAAAAAATAATTCAATGCTTCTTTTAATTTTTGATCTAACTTTATTGGAAAATAATCGAATCTCATCGACGATTGTCAGTTTTAATTTTTATTTTTTTTTTTCTAGTTTTGATGTTTTGTAAGTCTGCTGAAAAATTGTCAGAGTGGTATAACAAAAAAAAAAAACATTTAAAAAAAATTTTTTTTTTCATTAAAAAAAAAAAATAGAAAGAAAAAAAATACCACTCCGAAAATTTCAGGACATTCGCAGAAAATACTGAACTTTCCTATAAAAAAAAAAAAAAAAATTGAAAATCAAAAATGTCAATCATCGCAAAATTTTCATTTTTTTCAAAAATTTTCAAAAAAAAAGTTGAATATGAATCCAAATCAATTTTTTTTGTCTGAAAAGTACATTTAAAAACAAAAATTTAAAAAAAAAAAAAGAAACGTCCCAATAAGTTAATTTTCAAAAAAGTTATGGTTATTTAACAAAAAGAAGCTATCATCTTTAAACAACTCGTAACTTTTTTTTGGTTGGGTAAAAAAATTTGAAAAAATTCTGAAAATTGTTTTCAATAGGGTAAAGAAAGATACCAAAATTTCAGAAAAATCGAAAAGGGTCGGCGTCAAAAGTGGTTGATTTGGCATGGAATGTCCCATATATACATATATAAACTTTTGAACTAATAGTATTTTCTGAACCAGCTACACAAACTGAGTCAGAAAATAGCCAAATTTTTCAAAAGTTGCGTCATAAGAATAAACGCAATAGTTAGATTTCTATAAAATCTACTAAAAAAAAAAAAAAAAAAAAAACAAAATTTCACTAAGATTTCTGCAATTTTTGAAAAAAAATGAAATAACTTCGATAATTACCATTTTCAATTTAAGTTTTCATTTCTCGACGTGATAACGTCTTATAAATCGATCAAAACTGGCTGCACGCAGTGACGTCAGAGAATAGCCAGAATGATGTTATGAGAAATAAACCTTATTGGAAAACAATGTTTTTTTCAATTGATAGAGAAAAATTGAAATCGAAAAGACACTATGCTGAAAAAATTTGAGGATCTGTAGAAAATGTAAAAATTTGAAATAATAAAAAAAATGAAAAAATCAAAAATGTTAATCATCGAGAAATTTTTATTATTTTTTTTAAATCCATAAAAAAATTGTAAAAATAAGTTTAAATAATTTTTTGGTATTTTTTTTAACAAAGTACGTTCAAAAACAAAAATTTCGAAAAAAAGCGCCCCACTAAAACGTATTTTGAAAAAGATATAGTGATTAAAAAAAGTGGCCTTTTTTTAAAAAAAAACTCGGAACGTTTTTTTGGTTGGGTATAGAAATTTAAAAAAATTATAAGAAATATTTTTCATCGGGTGAGAAAGGATAACATAATTTTTTGTCAAATCGAAGGAGATTGGGGCTAAAAGTGATCGATTTGGCGTGTAATGCCCCTAAACTGAAAAAAAAGTATCGTTTCTATCAGTATACAAAGTATAATCGAACGAGTATTCTTATGGTCAAAATACCCATACTAATTTTCAAAATACAGATATAGTAAACTATACACAGTTAAAAATTTTGCGTCATTGCGTAAAAAAATTTTGTGTTAAAACTTTTTATGTTAAAAGTTAACACTTCTTTCCCTGATTAAGAAATCTAATTTGAAATGATTTAAAATGATTTGGAATGATTTAAATGTGTCGGATTTGAATACTGTGTAGATATACAATTAACATGAAGGTAATCATTTCAAATCATCTTTCTGAATCAGGGTTGTGTTAATTAAACACAAAAAATGTTAAATTTACACATAAAAGTGTAAAATACTTAACACAAAAATTTTTAACACAAAATTTTTTGACGCAATGACGCGAAATTTTTTACTGTGTAGTAATACTATAGTTAATTTTGAGTTTTCCCGCGTATGTTGTGTTATTTATATTGGTGTCCAGTACATTTATAAAATATAGTTATAAAATAGATTTAAATAATTATTATAAGCAATTATAATTTTTACCCGTACATGGAATTTTGGGTGACCGAAAATTACAAGAGTGGGATTTTTAGAGTTTTTTTTTTTTTTTTTTAAATTTGTGCAAGTGAAATTTGTTTTCAATTTTCGATTTATTTTTTCACAAATAATTTAATATAAATATTCAATTTATTTTGTTAGCAGAAAAAAATTGACTTATTCTTAATTGATATGAAATCTTCGTTAATTTATTTAAAAAAATTACCTTCATACTTAATTAATTATTTCATTCACAAAAAATTAATTACCAATTTTCATTTTTATCAGTCAATTTAATTTATTAGGGCCTTAGTTGAAATAAAATTTAACGATTGCTTTTGGTATAACTTGAAAATTAACGTATATTATTACACTTATAATTTTTATTTTTATTCATTTCAATAGTTATTAAATAATTAATTTATGTCAGTAAAGCGAGTTTATAAGCATGTTATTTTGCATATTCGGTATTCCCACTAAGTAAATTCAAGAATTTTGATAATCAGTATACGTAAATTTATAATCAGTATACGTATGGTGCTGAGCAAAACACCATGTATTTTTAGCAAATGAATACCAATTTTTTTACCACCAGAATAAATATTGTAAGTGGGAAAATACTTTTTTTTCAGTTTAGTACAAATAGAAAACGAAAACGATTGAATTTCATCCATTTTACTATAATTTAATTAAATAAATTTATAAATAAAAAAAAAAAAAAAAAACGATGAGTACGAGTAACTTCAACAATCGAGTGAAATTAATATACAATCGAAACGAAATATCGATTGTTAGATTTATCGATTTTAAAAAAAAGTTTCCAATTAAAAATTATAATTATAAATATTATCGTTTAACAATATTTATAAACAGTTATATTTATTT
>NW_025404282.1:0-4526 GCF_020080835.1 Cotesia glomerata
TTATATATTAGGATTCTGAATTATATTACTGCATAGTGGATCTAACATTTAATTTAATTGGCGACGCCGAACAAATATGCGCATCGGCAAGCAGCGCTATATTTTTGTGGCAAAACTCTCAGCTTTCAGAAAAAAAATTCAAATTTGAAGAATTTTGGGCTGCACACCGAAAAAAATCAATTTTCGACTTTTAATTCGATTTTTTAAGGGGCAACTTCTGATGAGTTTATGGAAAAAATAAATATTTTCATTCAAAGAAGCTGAATTTTTCCTACAAAATCAATGTTTGTCGTTTCGTTTAAAATGTTTTTATATCAGAAAAATTGACGCACAAAAGTTGAGAAAAAATGTTTTCAGAATTTCAAAAATCATAACTTCAAGACCGCTGCGTAGTAAGAGCTAAAACTCTCAGGGAAATTTTTGTCTTATGATAGAGAACACCTCCATAAATTTTAAACATAATCCGCGAGATCGCCCGTAAAAATGTTCTTATTTGGTGGAATGACCCACATACTATAAACCACTTTTATATATGTATTTATGATAAACTCATATGACACGTTATGTAAAACATAGAATATTATTATCATCTGAAGACAGCAGCACAGCAGACAGGAAACTTCAAGATTTTCGGGGAGTCTTCCTGAAGAGATCACCGAAAGTCAAATACATTGGGCAGAGGGTTAAGCCAACTGGATGGGCGACCGCTGGTCAGCATATCCAAATAAAATTATATTCCTAGACATTTTTAATTTTAATTGATTACAGAGAATTGCGTAGGATCATATTAATGTACTCGATCCATAAAATTACACTCAATAATTAATTAGATGCAATAACATATTACTAATATTGTTATATATAAAGTTATATAATTATATGATGATTATATTTGGCCATTTTCAAATATAATCATTATATAACCAATCTCTATATATAAATATATATCTATATATATATATATATATATATATATAGAGTATATATATATATATATATATATATATATATCAAGAGATTTCCACCTATATATTGACTCATCACGATATCTCTGGAACCATAAGGCGTAGAGATTTGAAATTTTGTAGGAATATTCCTTTCGCCGAGTAAGGGTCAGCTAAGAACAGTTTTACGAAATTCCACCTACAAGGGGGGTTGCGGGGGCGTTGACAATGGAAAATTCCCATTTTTAAACTATAGCTCCTATCGACTCCAAATTTAGTAGGAATCTCCTATATGTGATGTAGAAATGATCTACGAGCGGATTTTATGACAATCTACTCCCAATATAGATTGCGGGGGTGGGCGTTAACAATAAAAATTAAAAGTTTCCGAACTATAGCTCCTACAGGCTCCAAATTTTGTAGGAATTTTCCATGTGAAGTGATGTAAAAATAATTTTATAAACGAATTTTAGGATATCTCAACCCACAGGGGGTTGCGGAGGTGGTATTAACAATGAAAAATTTTGGCATTTTCAATCATATAGCTCCACTACAGACTCCAATTGGGTAGGAATTTTCGCTAAGAGATGTAGAAATAATATACGAACTAATTTTAAGTACCTCACAGGAGTTTGCGGGGGTGGGTGTTAACAATTAAAATTTTTAATTTCCAAGCTATAGCTCCTATAAACTCCAAATTTAGTGAAGGTCTTCTATATGTGATATAAAAATGATCTAATAATGGATTTTACAACGAATCAACTCCAATAATGATCGTGGGGGTGAGTGTTAACCATAAAAAATCTTAATTTCCAAAATATAGCTTCTAAAAACTCTAAATTTGGTAGAAATTTTTTATCTCTTATGTAGAGATCACCTCAAAATGGATTTCAATAAAGTCTACTTCCGATAGGAATTGCGGAGGTGGGTGTTAAAATCTAAAATTTTCATTTCCAAACTGTAACTTCTACAGACTCCAAATTCGGTGAGAATCTTCGTGTATAATGTCCAGTTCAGTTAAGGGATTGCGGGGACGTTGATAATGAAAATTTCCCGTTTGTAAAAAATAGCTCTTATAGACTCCAAATTTGGTAAAAATCTTCTACATGTGATGTAGAAATAATCTAAGAGCGGATTTAACGACGAATCACCCCCAATAAGGATTGCGAGGGTGGGTGTTAATAAAAAAAAATCTTAATTTCCAAAATTTCAGCTTCTAAAAGCTGTAAATTTAGTAAGAATCTTTTATTTGTCATGAAGAGATCATCTCAAAACGGATATCAATAAATTCTACTTCTGACAAGGATTGCGGGGCTGGGTGTTAAAATCTAAAATTTTCATTTCCAAACTGTAACTGCTGCAGATTCTAAATTTGGTAAGAATCTTCGTGTACAATGTCAAGTTCAGCTGAAAATGGATTTTCTCGAATTCTAACCCCAAAAGGGATTGTGGGGGCGTTAACAATGAAAATTTCTCATTTCCAATCGATAGTTTTTATAGACTCGAAGTTTTGTTGGAATCTTTTATTTATAATGTAAAAATCATCTCGAATAGGATCTTACGAAGTTCCTTCCCCACATAGGAGTGCGGGAATGATAATTGTCAAAAAATTCATATTCTTCAAATACAGTTCCTACAAATATAAAATTTGAATCTCAAGAGAAACAGACAAATACCGGGATGGCCTCCAAAGTCAACGGATTTAAATATTTTTCTTACTTAATAGTAATATTTTCTTACAACAATCAACTCTTTGGCAGCGTTAAAAAAGGCATTGTAACGGTTTCAAAATTTAATTTTACATATAGCTATTCAGACAACGGACTAAGAATTTTACATACATTTTATTTTTGCTGATCACATAATCGATATTGGTGTTCTCATTACGGGATTGCGAAAATGTAACAGATTAAAAGCATTGCATTGCTTCTAAACACATGAGGATATAGAAAAAGAAATTTGAGATATAGAAAATATGAAAAAAAATAAATAAAAATAAAACTTAAAATTTAATTTATTTCCTTCTCAATTCGCCCAGCGAAGCGGGCGGAAACTCGCTAGTAATTATATATAATTATATATAAATATTTTTTCTCGGGTATGTAAACCTCTCATAACTTTTGAACGGCTCGACCGATTTCATCGCGGTTGGTGCCATTCGAAAGGGCTTGACCAAACTTAGATTTTGAAGACCAATTTGAAACGGTAGATTTTAAAAAATCTCAAAAAAACTACAAAGAAAAATTTTTTTTAATTGTGGTTTTTTTGGAATAATTTTTAAACGACTCTACCGATCAATTCCAAAAACTAATCAGCTCTTAACATAAAAAAACTACGTCGATCGCCGCTAGCCCGGTCAAAATCGGTTTATTCGTTCGTGATGTTATGTCCACCCGCAAATTTTTTTTCTCTCTTCTCTTTCTTTAAATTTTAATCGTCCGCGCAGATGAAAGACTTCTCCATGCGCGAAAGCCACAATCAAATAGAAGCTACGCGACTGCTGGTTGACTAGCGGGGACTTTTGCAAACTCAGCACCGCGAGCATTTAAAAACGAGAAACGGAGACCGCTCCCGGTCTTTGTTAATTAATTCGACTTCCGCGTTTAATTGACGGGCCCGTGCCTTGTAGAGTCCTTTGCTTTAATTTGCACTGCACTTAAAGGAAGTTTGGACGCGGTTTAACCGGCAGGCCACGTATTAATTTTAAGTATCTTAGAGAGTCGTATTCTCAAAGTTCTAATTTGCCCTGCACTTAGGCGAGAATTCGGCCAGTAAGTAAATCATAGAGAACCGTATTCTCAAAGTTCTAATTTGCCCTGCACTTAGGCGAGAATTCGGTCATTAAGTTTATTCAAAATTTCCTAAAAGCTAGTTTTGCGCACTTTACCCTACGGGGAACTGGAGGACGTTAGCTCAACCAAATCAATAAAATTCATTAAAATAAATTACGTTAAAATTAAAATTGTGAAAGTGTAAGTTTTGTGGTTATAAAAATAAATATCAAAAGAAGTGGAATCAGTTTCGAGTTAATTCATTTCTTAAAAATAAGAAGCCCTTAAAGTAAGCAGCCCCAAATCCATCCAACTCCATCCGCTGCAAGGACCAACCAGAGGGCCAATTCAAGGAAAAGGCGCTAAAAGCAGCCCCAGAATCACGGATCCGGTAACAACAAAAAATCCTGCAAAGAGTAAGTACATCTATTCTTAATAAAATCCGTGTTCAGTCTCAAACGAAGGCGTGGTAAATTCGTCCGTCGAAAACGTCCCACATAAATAATTAAAACAACGGAATTAAAACTCCGTTGCGTATTCTTTAAACCGTTAGTCCAAACCTCCACCGTTTACGCTACCACTTAAACGCCCTTGGACATAACAGTGAGTTATCGTTGTCGAAAAAACCGAAAAATGTTTTTCGCAACTACATCGAAATTCCTACTTTGATCGATTAAAAACTTAAAGATTCTTTATGAGGCCTGAAATACTGCGTCAAATGCGACCAACCACGTGAAAATCGGTTATTCAATCAAAAGTTGTTGCTGTTAAAAAAATTTAACAAGGAAGGATACGACCTTAGGGGAAACGG
>NW_025404283.1:0-4524 GCF_020080835.1 Cotesia glomerata
TGTGTGTGTGTGTGTGTGTGTGTGTGTGTGTGTGTGTGTGTGTGTGTGTGTGTGTAAACCTCTTATAACTTTTGAACGGCTTGACCGATCAGATCGGAAAAGTTGGCAAATCAAAGAGTATCATTGCCATTAAATTTCGTAAAAATTTAAATCGATTCGGTTTGGTAGATTTCGAGAAATCTCAAAAATAACATTTTGAAAAAATCGTTTTTTTGGAATAACTTCTTAACGGCTCTGCGGATCAATTCCAAAATCTAATTTGCTCTTGAGTTTAAAAAACCACGTCGATTGCCACTAGTCCTGTCGAAATCTGTTGATTTGTTCGAGAGTTATCGAAAACGAAAAATTTCGAAAAAAGTGTATTTGACATAACTTTGACTTTCCTTTTTGGATCGTTTCTGATGGAATAGAATAATTATCAGAGTCTTAAAAACCACGTCGATCGCCACCAAGAACGTGGAAATCGGTTTATTAGTTGGTGAGTTATCGTTGTCGAAAAAATTCGGAAAAAGTGAATTTTAAATTTCTGCAAGATCTTCGGTTGTAAAATGCACTGTTTCGGTTCGATCAGTTAGTGTTTAAGGGGGGAGTCTGCGTTAGAAGCTTTAAAAAATCGATTTTTTCGAGGATTTTGTTGGGAAGGAAAGAAATATTCGATTTAAACGAAACTTTCAGGTTTTATTGTTACATATTTCAACAGTCTTCTCAAATTGTTTCATTGAAATATATGTCATATAATGCCTGGTACAAGCACTTCGCCGAGGCGCTTCGAGTGTGCATATGTCGTGCGGCGGGAAAGATGCAGGTCGCAATTTCCCGAAACAAAAAACCCAAAAAAATTTCTATTTTCAATAGTATAGCTTCTAGTTAAATCAATAAAATTCAAGAAAAAGTGAGAAATTCAACAATTTTGTAAAAAAAAATTAGGAAAACGGTTGACCCTAAAGGCCATCCCTGCAACTTCCCGCTAATTCCATACTTAGGCGCTTAAAATTGCACCAATGACGTTTTTGAGCTTTTCGAGCTTAAAAATCAAATTTATGGGTTATTTTGAGCTTTCCGAGCTCAAAGAGATTGCTTTCCTATGCTTTTGAGCTCTTCGAGCTCAAAAGTCTGATAGAGATTTGATAAGACACTATTTTTTGAATTTTTAAACCGCAATAACTTTTGAATGAATAAACCGATTTTCACGCGGTTGGCAGCATTCGACGCAGTTTTTTAAGCCTCATAAAGAATCTTAAACTTTGAATTGATCGCGCTAGGAATTTCGGAGTTATTCTGAAAAAACGTTTTTTTCGGTTTTCTTTCGTTCACGATATCTCTCGAATGAATCAACCGTTTTTGACCAGACTGGTGGCGATCGACGTGGTTTTTTGAGGTTAAGAGCTGATTAGTTTTTGGAGTTGATCAATAAAGCCGTTTGACAGTTGTTCGAAAAAACCACTTTTAAAAAAATTTTTTTTTACAGTTTTTTGCGATTTCTCGAAACCTATCACTCTGAATCGGTCCAAATTGTATTAGAAATCTAAGTTTGGCCAAGCCCTTTCGAATGGCACCAACCACGATGAAATCGGTCAAGCCGTTCAAAAGTTATAAGCGGTTCACATACTTTCACACACACACACACACACACACACACACACACACACACACACACACACACACACACATACATACACCGTGACAACCTCACGGGGATAGTCAGGGAAGCTTCCTGTGACCTTCAAACGTCGAGATCTGATGAAAACTCGATTTTTGCAAAACGGGGTGAAAACAATAACTTCCCGATTTTTGAAAATCTTCAATTTTCTTAGCGGGAAGTTAAAAATTCACTTTAGATTGTTCAAAAAGTGGGTTAATCATAAATTTCTTAAGGTTTTTTAAGTTCAACTAGAAAAAAATTTAATTCCGAATACAATTAATTTTGTCTCGTTTCGATAGGACGTTTAGTTTTTTCCCTATCTTTCCCGCCATTTAGGAAAAATCGTAAAAATGAAAAACCGAGAAATCGAGCGTCAAAGTTTTCGTATATAAAAAATCGTAATTGAACTTACCGCAATAATATGCTAATCAGCAATTCCTGGTCCATAAAGTTGCCCTTCAGACTTTCCCTTTGGATATGTACAATAATTACAATAGGTAGAATACATACAATAGATCGAGGGGCGGAGCGCGGGCACTCCAAGTGATCCGGCCGCTCGTATACCTGCTCAACGCTTGCTCACTATTTCTCCTGTAACTCCAAAAATTTTGAATTTGCTTCTGAAATTTTAGGGACACATTCTAGGATAGTTTGGGAAGACATTTATTAAAAAAAAATCGATTTTTTGAAGCCTCTAAAGCAGGCTCCCCCCTTGAAAGTATGTCATAGAATTTAAAAAACTGCGTGAAATACTGCCAACCGCGTGAAAATCGATTAATTCATTCATTCAGAAATTATTGCAGTTTGAAAATTTAAAAAATATTGTTTTATAAACTCCTATCAGTCTTTTGACCTCGGAGAGCTCGAAATAACATATTAATCATACTTTTGAGCTGGAAGAGCTAAAAAACGTCATAAATGTCATTTTAAGCGCTTATATATGGAATTAGCGGGAAGTCGCAGGGATGGCCTTTAGGGTCAACCGTTTTCCAGATTTTTTTTTATTCAAGTGGCTACTACGTTCATCAATGCACCAGGTACACTGAGAATTGAAAGAAAAAAAAATTCATTTATAGAAAATAAAAAGTTTTAAACATTAAGTTCTACTAATTTTTCCGACCGTGATAATATAATTCTTTTTTAACCCGTTCCTGCCTTTACGGTCATTTTTTCTGCTAGTATAAATCTAATTCAAGTGGATTAGTAACTCTCCAGGGACGATCTGTCCCAAATTGTTAGTGAAGATGGAATATCACCATCCACTTGAATTAGATTTACACTAGCAGAAAAAATGACCGTAAGGGCAGGAACGGGTTAAAAAAGAGTTTTAAACATGTTTATTTCTTCGACGCCGACCCACAAGCCAACTAATAAGACAAACACTCCAGAAGATTTGCACATGCGCACACCAGTTTATGAGAGTTCCGAATCGCGTCGTCTTGATTTTGTGAGTACTTTTTGTATCAGAGAAATACACATTTTTAGTAGAATTACAATGTATGATGCAATTTCGAATTTGCGTTATAAGAATAATATAATTATTAATAAATTTTCAATAATTACATAGTTATTTCATCTTCTAAATTTTTTTTTTAATTTTATAAAGAAAAGTATTTTCAACCAACTTAAAAACAATTTTTGTAAATTTAAAATCATTTTCTTTGGTACTAATCAACAGATATAGAAAATTACAATACGTGTTTGAAAAATAAAAACTTATAGGAGAATTACAATACGTAATGCAATTTTTAAATTTGTGTTACAAAAATAATAAAATTATTTGTAAATGCTTAATGACTTCATACTAATTTGAGTTTCAACATTTTTTCGTAACATCACAAAAAAAGTATTGCAGATAGAATTACGAACAATTCTGGTAAATTTACAACATTTCATTGGAAATTTACCAACGGTTAGAAATAAATACAATACATGTAGGGTTATTATAAAAAAGATTTAAAATTACAGCTTATTACAGTAAATTCCTTTACATGTCTTATAACTTTACTCGAATTGTAATATGTTTTGTATTAGTATACGTCTGTGACGTCTGCTGAAATTCAAAATTTTTGCTTTTTCTTTCCCATAAAATTTTTAATATCTTATGACTATTTTATTTTATAAGTTTAATATTTCTTAATTTTAAGATACTTATTGACTTAAGTGTGTGTCATATTTCATTAAAATAATAGCTGTACACTTGATGCTACCTTCTAACGTTAGTAATTATAACATTTTTATATTTTCTTGAAAAACGGTTAGACTTCAAGTTTCCGGCGAAAAATTGTGTCACCCTTAACACCTGTATTTGCCTATGACTTTATTCTAGTGCATGTTCGATAGTTACTCAATATCACGTGAAACTCACATGAAATTGAGTCATACTATCGAAACTTCTAGAATTTTCTATAACGCATAGGAACCACCTGTTTTCCCACGACATCGAAATTGATGTCTCTTTATAAGCTCGGTAAAGATTATCACAAATCAGTTTATAGTAATCTTCGGCAGTCTCGACGTTCTTGACTCCGACAGTCTTTATTGTGCTCCGGGCATTATTTTGATGTTCGTGGTTAGGCTTTTTCTCAAATTTTAAAAGCACTAACGTAATCTGCTATCACTAGAGAATTCTATTCCCGGTGATATAGGTACCTCGAACCGATATAGAAGTGAGTCTTGCCCGGCGAAACAATTAAATTCAAATAGCTGCATCACTGATCAGTCAGTAATTTATTTGGTCGGAAACGTGAAACAGATTATAGCATAAATAGTTTTTTTTTATTTCTTTGTGTGTATTAATTTCCGCGAAAAGTGTTGACAAAAAATTAAATATTCCGCGAGAATCGTTGAATCTATATGGGTCATTCCACCAAATAAGAACA
>NW_025404284.1:0-4523 GCF_020080835.1 Cotesia glomerata
AAGATGCATTATGATATTCATTATGAGCTTCATAATGATATCATATTATTTTTACACGGGCAGTTATGCATTGTTAGAAATAAAATGAAATTAAATTGTATGATTTTGAAATGAATTAATATACATATAATACATTCAAATAAACATTTGTTTTTATTGCACATACAAGGGATACAGAGGTTTTTCTATTACACAGGAAGAGAGCGAGACCTAATGCAAGAAAATTAAAAACATTTTTAATCTCGACCTGTAACTATGTAACGGAATCTTTTAATCTAATCTTTATCAACTTTAAGACGTCCAATTAATTTTTAAATTTAAACACGTATTAAGGACAGATAAGATTACAATAATTAACTAACTTAATCCTAGTGTCCTGACCAAGACCATCAGGATAAAAAAGTAACTAATTTTACACGTTAAACATACACTATCTATATAATTTTAGTAAATATTGTCTTCTTTTAATTAGGTAGAGTACTATAATCTAACACGTCTGGTTTTCAGTTAATTTAAAAAACTCTAAAATTAGTACAGTTTCAAAAATTAAATAGAAAACTTCTATAGAAAATCAAATTAGAAAAACAACATAATTGCAAATGATTTTCACTAAGTTTACTATGTTATAAAATTAATAAAGTAATTAACAAAAAAAATCATCTTATTGTAATAAAAACGTGGGGTGCTTTTTAAGATATTTTTGTAATAACTTTACTTACATAAATGTCTGTCAATAACGTACTTACAACAATTCATATTAAGTAAACCCCGCTTTCTCTACAACGAAATGAATTTTTGATAATATTTTGTTCTTATTTTAAACTCGTTGAAAATCATCCAAAAATTATTTTGTCCTGTTTAGTTTGGTTTGGTATTAAAGCATGTTTTTTAACTTTTTGCTCTACAACTATACACTATTCAATTATACACATCATTCAAAACTAATTGTTATTGTATAGAAGTAAATAATAACACTTGTACATCATTGAAACAACTTACACTGATGCTAAATATATTTTTAAGCATCAGACCATAGTCGTCAAGTTTACGGAATGAAAATAATTATACTGGAAAAACAATACTGAAATCAGCCGACATCCAACCTTTTTGGTTGCTTTTAACAAATATATTTTAGGAATGAAAAAATATGAAAATTTTTAGTGTTCGAAAAAAAGTTATTTTAGAATAATTTCTATAAATACACATAAAAATATGGGCCTCGATCAATATTGTCTGCTAAAATTTTTTAGCTTCATCACTAGAATTATATTTCAATGTTTATGTAAAGCAAATTGAATTTTCAATTGAAGTTTTCAATGCTGTAGAGACAGAAGAAACGTTTTTCTTGCTCCATCTCTTTCACGGTCTTTGTTTCTCTTTTCTATCGTGGAAAACGAAATTGGGAACGCCCGGAGAGTAACTTCTTCATGGAATAGTTTCTTGTGGCAAAGAAAGAAATGATTTCAAATCGAAACGAAACCCACTTTCTACAATGTTAGCTCACGTATATATATTTAAAAATATAAAAGGCTACTATTGACCTGGGTACAAATTTTTTGTATTTCTTGCCCCATTGTTTTCTTTAATTCAATAAGAGTTATTAAAAAATAATTAATGATGAAAACAATATCGATAAAAAATGTTGGTTGAATTACGAGAAAAATGTGAATTATCATGGTAAGAAAAAAAATTATGACACGGTGAAATTAAAAATAATTTTAAAAAACGTAAGAGCATTGTTTTTACTGGCAATGCTTGAAATGTCAGAGAACTGAGTAGTCTGAGTGAACGATATTCGGCGTCAATGTATAAGGTGCGCTTTTGAATAATGGAAAAACCACTAAGAAGAATAGTTTTATACTGATCGACCCTTATGTTTTTTCTTCACTCCTTCAATTTTTTTCTGACGCTCACAGTTTAATTTAATCGATTCTATACTACTATGATAGGAAAACAAAATTTTTTTATAACACACATGTGCCCATATCTTGAATTTATTACCACCACAAATCATGTATAAAATGTTTAATACAGAATGCTATTATGGTTTTTTAGTCAGGTCTTGAAAAAAATTTAAAAACTATCGTTTGTTTGTGAATAATTTCAAATGGAAATTGAAAAAAAGTTATATAATTGTTTTCATCCAAAAGAAAAAACTGTTTTTACATTTATTGATAGAACAATAACTTGTTTTACATTGGTGTAATAATTTAATGGAAATGATTTGTTGATATCACCCGAATCAATGTATCTAGCCTCAATTAATTTTCCGTACCTGAGTGACCGAACTTTGCCCGTTTTTTTTTTTGTTTTGTGTAAAGGCTCACGTTTTAATAAAAATACAACCTATATGGGCAGAAAGCTTAAAAGCAATAACTCTTTTCTAAAAAAAAATGTAATCAAATCATTTTAACTTGTTTCGAGGAGGCCTGAAATAAATTTATCTAAATATAATGGTCAAATTGAAATAGAAAACAAAGAATTTAAAAAATTTCAAATGTGAAAAGAAAATAGAAAAATACGTTTACTCTGATCGAACCGAACTCAAAAATTTTTTAAAATTAGTCAAAAGAATTTTTAAGGATTTTTCTAAAAATCAGAAGAGGGGCATATATTTTTAAAAAGCAACTTTTCGAAAAACTTGAAAAAAACGTTGAAAGCTTTAAAATTTTTAGTTAAAGTAGTATTCTTTCCTCAAAAAACATCCATAAACAAAATTTTATATGAAAAAAATAACTGGATTGGTGCATTTTTTTGCAAAGTAATGTGTTTGAAAACAAAAAAAAAAAACTTGAATTTTGTAAAAAATTCATATCCCAGAAATGTATAGTCAAAAGAAGTTTAAAAAAAATTTGTGAACTGCTATTTTTCATTAGCTTACACAAACATCAAATTGAACAAAAAAAAAAAAAAATCCCTGATAGATCAACTTTAAAAACTTTAAAATGGCCGATGTAATATGAAATGCCCAAATTCATGAATTGCTTGTTTTAATATTTATGATAAAATCGAACTCTCTAGTAAATCTCAGAAATCCAGAAAACAACCAAGTTCAAAAAAGCATGTTGAGGCCGTAAAAGAGTATAAATGAGCCTCAAATGATTGTGATCAGGAGATCAATAAGTCCCCAAATAAAACAAATCGAGTTGAGCCATTTGATTGAATCTCAAAATTAGTTGTTGACTTTCAAATGGTTAGTCAGTGTTAATGAACAAGCTCAAGATTATATAAGAACTTTACTAAATAATGTTGCTTTATTAAATATCAATTCGGCATAAAATGTAGCTTAAATTCGATTAGCATTATCACAAAAAGTTCATTGAGTCTTGATTAGATTCATTTCTAGACTCATTCATACTCTTTTAGCATCATTATAAGCTCAATATGCTTTTTGAACTTGGTTAGACTGGATTCAGGTTTTATTTGAATTCGCTGAGAATTAGGTGAGACTAGATGTTTTGACCCGGATCGATACAGTTTTACTTAAATTAATAACGAAGATTCTATAGATAAATCTATAGCAGGTCACAAACAAAACGGTTCACTAGCTCAGAGCTATTATTTTTAGCAAATGTGAAATTAGCAACATCAAAAATCCATAATACGTACGCCTTAATATTTCAAACTTGGAAAAAGTTATGATCTATTTTTATGATTGCGTTTCTAAATATTTATTGTAAAATATATCTACATTTCTAATTAATTTCATCTCGTAACGAATTTAATTCTCTAGAAGTGGAAACTTTATCCCTCCAGTAAGCTCGAAGCCGAAAGCGAGTTTCAACTTATGAGAAAAGCAAGTTCGATCTATAGGTCCTTGAGGCATACTACGCTTTCGTAACCTTGATGGACCCTAATATCCAGCTCACCGCCCACCTTACGGCTTAAAATCAATTTTAATTAATTTTATCTTTTGGAGAATTTAATTTTCGTCCCTATTTTTGTCAGCTTCGAACGTATTTCTTAAATAATGTATATCAAATAACTTTTATAATTTTTCACAATAGAATTTCCCAGTTACCTAGAATGAGTATCATCTTAATTACAAGGAAATTTATGATAGGAAAAAATAGAGCTTAACCTTAGCGTAAAAAATCTATTTAAAACCAAAAGATTTTTATTTTGATCAAGTGATCGTTTCACATAGTAGAAAATGAGATATTTTGTACAAAAAATTCAAAAAGAAATGTCAAAATAGAAAAATAACATTTTTGTCATATCAACCGCGAAAGTTGGATTTTCGAGCGATATGCAGAGGGCGCAAACTATCGATTTCTGGCAATCTATAGTTTAGTTAACCTCCTGCACTAGTATCAAAAGTAACTTCTCTCTCTCTGTCTCTACATTCCCTACATGACTACTAACATACGCTACAGATAAGTCAGGTATCTTTTAACCTTTATTGGTACTCAACCTATGGCGACTCGCTATAGGGCGAGGAGAAACTAAGAAAGACGCGACCAATGAAGGTTTAATTGTTTAAAAATATAAAATTATATTAAATTAAAAAAAATACCCTATTA
>NW_025404285.1:0-4522 GCF_020080835.1 Cotesia glomerata
ATATATATATATATATATATATATATATATATATATATATATATATATATATATATATATATATATATATATATGTCGGAGTCACATTCCGAGGGGCGTCAGAATTCAGTGGGCTTGGCGATTGTCATATTTATTTGACTGACAATAATTTAAATACCAACACTAACTCGTATAAACAATACAACAGCTACAGATATTCATGTACAATAAATCGGATAATAACTAATTATCGAGATACAATTTTACAGTAAAGCGCTAGGCAATAAGTCTGAGAACGAATCCAGGGTCAGCAGGATGTATGCGGTCTTTACTTGATCAATGCTCAACAAGAACTACTCGTCTCAGTACTAAAATTGCTTCTTCTTCTCAAAAATATTTCGACAGCCCTCATTGTCTGTCGATATCTTTAACTTTTATACTTAATGCTTCTATCCTGTGGCCTCGGCTACGTTTGGTGACCATTGTCACTCCGGACTCAAACCCCATCGCCATAACCATAAAAATTATAATCGGCTTAAGTTACATAAATGTTAAGTAAATGTTCTATGCTTTACAATTTTGCTTGAAACTAACAGACAAACTAAAATATTGGGGAATTTCCCTATCTCTAGGAAAACCCAGCTCGATATTATCTCCGGCATATATATATATATATATAAATATATATAATAGAATAACAGAAGTCAACCCAGGTATAAAAAATGCGCGCAAACGACAGAAGGGTTCCAGCAGTTTGCAGCTGCCGGTCGACCTTAAAGGTTGGACTCCGAGGCGCTCTAGGAAACTCGTTATAACTCCTGAAATATTTCGAATTTCTGTCTGAAATTTTTACAGTATATTCTCAAGACATTGTACTTTCAAATTAAGCAAAAAAAAAATTTTCGATTTTTTGAACCCAAGTTACCAGACTACTACCTTAAAAATTAAATCCTCGATGTCCACTCGAGATTAAAAAAGGATACTTATGGAAATCATAGAGTAGACTCTGCTCTATAATTTCCAGAAGAGTTCCCTTTCTTAATTTCCAGTGAACATCGAGAATTGAAAATATTAACGTCAAATTTCTGACAAATAAGTTAAAAACGCGCTTTACAGGGGTTGTTACTCGGTGTCAATAAGTTGTTCGATCAATTATGGGTACATGGAAATCTTCGGTGGAGCTCTACTCTATGATTTCTAGAAGTTTCCCTTTCTTAATCCCGAGTAGACACCGAAGATTGAATTTTCATGTCAAATTTGTGACAAAAAGTAAAAACCCTTTATGGAACTGTTACTCGCTGTCTATGGGGTAGATCGATCGATTATGGGTACGGAAATATTTTATAAGGTCTCCTCTACAATTTTTCGAAGTTCCTTTCTTTAATCTCCCTCGATCCCCAAGAAATGAATTTTTAAATGTTAAATTTGTGACAAAATAAATTAAAAACGCCTTTGTAAGGGCTGTTACTCGGTGTCCATGGGGTTGATCGATTGATTATGGGTCTGGAAATCTTCTGTAGAGTCTACTCTATGATTGCATGAGTGTCCTTTTTAATCTCAATTGGACACGAAAGATTGAATTTTTAAATGTCAAATTTTTGTCAAATAAGTCCAAAAAGCATAACTTTATGGGGCTGTAACTCAGTGTCCATGAGGTTAATCGATTGATTTTGGGTCTAGAAATCTTTGGTAGAGTCCAACTCTATAATTTCTAGGAGTTTCTTTTTCTTAACATCAGTGTGGACATAGATTGAACACAACAAGTCCAGAATTTGTGACAAACAAGGTCAAGAGAAGGGCTTTATGGGGCTGTGGAACTCATTATCTATGGTGTGGATAATCGATTATGGGTCTGAAAAGTCTTCTATAGAGTCTACTCTGCAATTTTTATAGTTCCTTTCATTAATCTCCGGTGGACCTCAAAGAAATGGGTATTAAATGTCAAATTTTTGGCAAATAAGTCAAAAGAAGATTTTATGAGGCTGTTACTCGATGTCCCATGGGGTTGATCGATCGATTATGAGCCTGGGGAATCTTTGGCAGAGTCCACTCTACGATTTCCATGGAGTTTCCTTTCTTAATCTCGAGTGGACACCAAGGATTAAATTTTTAAATGTCAGAATTTGTGACTAATAAGTCAAAAACGCCTCTTATAGGGCTGTTACTCGGTGTCCATGGGGTTGATCAATTGATTATGGGCCTGAAAGGGTTCTGTGGGACCCACTCTACGATTTTTGAGTTTCCTTTCTTAATCTCGAGTGGACACCGAAGATTGGGCCACAATATCAAATTCGTGACAAAATAAGTCAAAAAAGCCCTTTATGGGGTATTCACTTTCGGTCTCCCATGGAGTTGCATTGATCGATTGGGGTCTGAAAATCTTCTATAGAGTCTCCTCTAATTATTGATTAAAAAGTTTTTCAGTTAAAAAAATTATTTTATTATAATTTATTATTAGCTATAATGATTTATTTTATTTTTAAGCCTTTAAGTTTAACATTAAAAATTGAAAAATATTATATAATATTGCGTCATTGTTTATAAAAATGAAATTTTAATTCAGAATTTTTCTGTTTTGACTCTGTGTAGAATTATTTCATAAAAATATATTACTTGTTTTAATCGAAGTTTATAGTTTTTATGATTAATACATTCTTTTATCTTATAATAAATTGTCATAATAGTAATTTCGTTAGTAAAAATATTGACATTAATAAGAATTTGTAAGTTTTTAATGGGTATTCAATATTTAAATTTACTGTAATAAAATAAATATAGAGAAATCAAGCCGTTTAATAATAGTAGATGTTTAATAATTTTTAGAATTTTTTAAGAAATCAATTATGGCAAAAAATGAGAAAAAAAGTGAATTGTAGAAATTAAAAAAATTAATAGTACAATTTTTGAAAATAATTTTTCAGAAAAAATTTATTTATTAAATATAATTAAAAATTATCAAGTGGCTAATGTTTAATAATTTTTTTAAGAATTTTTAACAAATCAATTATGGCTTAAAACCGGTGACGTTAGCCGAGTCGTCTAAGGCGTATGGCCTATAAGAGAACTCGGACTAACTTACCACGGCCAGGCGTGGGTTCGAATCCCAAGCTGGTGCTTAGAAACCAACTTGGTTGATATTCGGCCCTTGCCGCGTAGGTTAAGATTTACACAACCCAAAAAGACCCAACGTACCACTCCCAACAGATAAAAGTCGGCGATATATGACCACAGCGAGAAGTTAAAACCGACTCTAAATAATAATAAATAAAAAAAAAAAAAAAAAAAAAAAAAAAATTATGGCAAAAAATGAGAAAAAAAAATTTAATTGTAGAAATTAAAAAAAATTAATAGTACAATTTTTTGAAAAATAATTTTTCAGAAAAAAAGATTTATTGTTAAATATAATTAAAAATTATCAAGTGGCTACTAACTACTAACTACTAACTACTAACTAATGCGGGGATAGTTGCTTCAAAATCTAAAATTTTAATTTCCAAACTGTAACTTCTACAGACTCTAAATTTGGTGAGAATCTTCGTGTATGATGTCAAAGTTCAGCTAAGAATGGATTTTCTCGAATTCTAACCCTAGAAGGGATTGCGGGGGTGTTAACAATGAAAATCTCTCATTTCCAAACAAAGAGTTTCTAACGGACTTGAAGAAGTTTTGTTTGAAACCTTTGTTGTTTATAATGTAGAATTTTTCTCCGGAGCCAGGATCTTATGAAATTCCTCTCCCATATAAGAGTGTGGGAGTGATAATTAATCAAAAAATGCCTACTTTTCAAATACAGTTCCTACAGATATAGAATTTGATAGAATCTCAAGAGAAGCAAGGAACTTGCGGAAATGGCCTCCAAGGCCAACAGATTTAAATATTTTCCTTCTTTAATAATTATATTTTCTCCACAACAATCGTCTCTTTGGCAGCGGCAAAAAGTCATTATGGGTTTCCAAAAATTTAACTTTACATGGCAGCTATTCACTCAAGCGGACTAGGAATTACACATACATTTTACATTTTTGCTGATCACATAACCCATGAATTGTTCTTATTACCGGATCGTGGGAACGTAACAGATTGAAATGGTGCATTTTCTAAGCGCTTGAGATGTGAAAAAAGGAATTTTTACTATTTTATTCTAAGAGAATTCGTTAAAAACATGTACAAATAAGTTTCTATGAAAAATTTGAATATCACGGAGGAAATTTAAATTAACGGCAAAATTCGTCACGCTTTAAGCTAGCCAAATTTCAACTTCACTTATGAGACGCGCAATTACTTTAACTGAAACTTTCAATGATCTGCTTTTCAAAATTTTTCTTCGTTTCAGTCATTATTCATTTTTGGAAAAAAACCACTGGAATGTCATAGTGATTGCACATTAAAATTTACAATGAATATTAGCTAGAATAATCACAGGGATAAAAGGTACGGGCCAATCTGATGAAATTTGAAATCTGTACAAATCTAAACAATACTCCCATTAAATTTCAAGTCTAGATCTCTAAAAATACAATTCTATGAAGTGCCCAGCGGGCGA
>NW_025404286.1:0-4522 GCF_020080835.1 Cotesia glomerata
TTTTTTCATACTATAAAATCGCCGTTTTGCTTACTATTATAACTTTCTTTTGCTTAATCTGATTGCTTTTAATTAGTGTTTAATTGTGTGTTTCAGATAAATTAACATTTTCGTGCAGTAATTACCGCTTTTACAGTGTCGGCGGTTTTGCCTCTTAACTTTCACGTGCTAACCTAGCTTCGCTTTGACGATAACCACGCTGTGTTTTGCTTATCTACGTTTATTTAAACAATCCGCTATCAAATTGAGTGATATTTAGTGTAACTTTTGTTAATAAATATATAGTGTTATTTTTGTTAATAATTTTTGTGTGGCTTTTTATTGAGGGGTGTGAGAATTGAACAAGTAACCAGAAACAGAACCAAAGTCCCAGTATCTTTTATCTTATAAGATTTGAAGTTTTATACGAGGAACAGTTCCTATAATTGCCTGGGAACTGTTCCTATAAAATTATGGGAATAGTTCCCATATTTTTCTTTCCGTGTAGTTGGGCTTTTTCTAACAAACGGTCTCCCACACCTGTCCTAAAGCTAACTTAAAATTACAGGTCCACCGGACGACTAAACAAAACTAACTCCATACACTTTTAACTTGATTTTAAGTCCACAGTTAACACTCTCTATCACACATTACCCGTACAAATCTCACACACATAACCCGTACACACGCACTCTGAATTTAGTTTACTTTTATTTTGAATTATAAAAATTATAACAAGATTTAATTCCAGAAAATTATTACATAAAATTTCTACTTAAAAATTTCAGTCATCAGCTAGCAATTAAATTATAAAACAATTTTCACGACTAATAATTTAATTCCCAAAAATTTGAACTAAAATCTGACGCATAAATTTATTCCAAATCAATCGTAATCCACAGATTTGGTAGAATCTGGCGCCAAGTTCCGTTCAAATCCGTTGTAAACGGAGCGCCAGACTACCGACTGTGTTTACTGTAAGCAGAACGATTTTTTGAGGCTGCGAAATTTTATTTAATTCTACGGTACTTTTTTTATCCAATTTGTTTATCATAACAGTAATTCATAATTTACTTCACCGTATTAATTAATTATATTCACTTATAACAATTTATTTACTTGAAATTATTAAATTTTATCAGCACATACTATAGCTCGCTCACAAATTTCGATCCTGACTTTTTTTTTATGGAGAAAGGTCAGCGCCACAGATTAGATAAAATAAAAATGTGTAGTAATCCTCCTGTAGATAAGCAACTACAGTTAAAAAAAGTAATTCACTGCTTACATTTACGGCCGCCAGAGTGCACTGGAATTACATCTACATAAACTGTAGCTTCAAGGGGATAGTTTGCAGTAAAAATGCAGTCAACACGAGATTTAAGTTGGTACCGATTGTAAATTTTCATTATAATTACAAAAAATACTAAATCCGAACAAAAACAGTTTCACTGTAAAAAGTCGCGCCAAGTCCACGTTCATAAGACTATTAGGAAAAAAAATTTTTTTTCTTTAAAAAGATACAAAATTAAAATTTTGATTTTCGGAAATTAAAAATTTTATTGTAAATTTAAAAATTAAAAAAATTTTAGAACGTACTTGGTGTGCGTCATTGTCTATTTCAATTTTTTAAAGTCCTAGTAAAATAGATTTTAGGAATTTCACTAAAAGTAAAATATTATGAAACCAAGCACTCGAAATACGTTCTAAAATTTTTTTAATTTTTAAATTTACAATAAAATTTTTTAAATTCGAAAATCAAAACAATCATATCGGTTACTTGGATTTTTTAATTTTTTTATTTTGTATCTTTTTTTAAAGAAAAAAAAAAATTTTTTTTTCCTAATAGTCTTATGAACGTGGACTTGGCGCGACTTTTTTACAGTGAAACTGTTTTTGTTCGGATTTTAATATCCAGCATTAAAATAATTTCTTATTAAATTTCATCAAATAATTTTAACTAAATATTCCCGGACTTAATATCCACGCTGTTAAATAAATTCTAAAGAATTTTATCAAATGATAAAATTAAATTATTAAAAATAAATTCTAGAACTTAAGTTCAATATATAAAAAAATAACCACGTAGAATTCCCGGTTAAATAAATAAATATATAATAATTTATCTCAATTTAAAAATTGATTGCCAAAAGAATATCTACGGGTAACTCCGTCTTAAATGCGCCAAATCTCAATAAATAAATTCCCAATAATTAATATAATGTTAAATGATAAGTTTGGAATAAATAATATCAATGATAATAATTTAATTGTTCATAATAAATTATCGAGTAAAATATTCGACAAGAATTTGCGCACTCAAAATGGACGCCAGATATTCGTTAGTGCATAGTAATTTTGACCTCAGGTACGGATTAACTACGTTGTAAAATTTAACCGACGCTGTACTGGAGTTCGTGAGAAGACAATGGAATTTTCTCGAAGATGTTACTATTCGGTTTTATTTTATTAAATTGTTAAATAAAATATGTATAATTAAAACCGAGTAAATTATTCTTTTATCAAATAAATGCTCACGACAATTTACACCACAAGGCCTCTAAGCGACTCTCGGGTAAAAATCCCCTTGAGGGCCACTCAACACCGACTAACGAATATAAATCAATTGTAGTTAGTTAATTATTGAATTATTATTAAATCAGCAATAAATAAGGAATAGTTAATCAGAGGAGAAGTAAACTGAGTATAAACCCCACGGTCCACTCCTAGCCCACAGAGTAATATACACAGAAAGAAAGGTTCACTTGAGCCAAGAAAATATTTTTCTTCATAATTATTTACTTGGGCGAAAAAAATTTTTTTTTGACAAAAGAAATTTCACTTATTCCAACAAATCAATTCCCTTGCTTCAAGAAATACGTTTCTTGATCCAAGACAATTTATTTAAGTCAAGAAAATTTTCTTGTTTTGAGAAAATTTCTCTCTTGCTCCAAAAAATTAAGTTCTTGACAGAAGTAAATTTTCTTGTCGTGAGAAAATTTTTCTCTTGCTCCAAAAAATTAAATATCTTGATAGTAAATTTTCATTAATATTTCTATTGACTAACATGTCAAATGGGAAGATCAAATAATATTGAATCATTTTTTTTCATTGAATATGTATAATTGCGCGCTAAAATAATCTAAAATGGGTATCAAATATTCAAGAGAAAAATTTTTTCAAGATGAGAAAATTTTTTTCTCAGCTGAAGTAGGTGGCGCTGCTTCCCTAAAATATCTAAAAATCTTGATCAAATATAAAAATTTCTTGTATCAAGTATTTATGATAATTTGAATTAAGAAAAAATTACTTCCACCAAGAATAGAATTTCAAGAAAAATTTTTACTTCGGCCAAGACAACTTCGGTTTTCCTTCGGGCGACCGAAAATTTACTTGAGCCAAGAATTTTGTTCTCCAGTCAAGAAATCTTTCTTTCTGTGTATTCAATACCTTAGTGAATGAACGACGATCTAACTCACTACTTGAGATTAAAGTCCTCGATGTTATTGGCTTCTGTCGATAGGTAACTACTCCGGGGATCGGTCCCTCTTGATTTCTGTGGCACTCCGTCTGGCAGTTACACTACTTCTCCCTGTCACAGTGCATCCCATACAGGAAGCCCCAGAGTTGAACGACGGGGCCATGCCCGGGCCATAACTGGGCAATCAGCCTTGGCCATTCCAATGATTACCCAAGCTTGGGCCAAGACTGAATAACCTAGCCTTGGCCAAGCCTAGAATCACCCTAACTTGGGCCAAGTTTGTGTAATCTAACCTCAACCGTTGGATGGTAGCCCTAACATGGGCCAAGACTGAATGACCTAGCCTTGGCCAATGAATGGTAACCCTAACTTGGGCCAAGATTGTGTAACCTAACCTCGGCCGTTGGATGGTAACCCTAACATGGGCCAAGAATGAATAACCTAGCCTTGGCCAAGCCTAGAGTCACCCTAACTTGGGCCAGGACTGGGCAATCTAGCCTTGGTCAACCCAATGATTACCCGAGCTTGGACTAGAACTGGGTCCCCCAGCCATGGCCATTCAATGGCGATCCAGACTTGGGCCAGGACTGAGCAACCTAGCTTTGGCTGACTCAATGATTACCCGAGCGTTAGCCAAGACTGGGATGCCTAGCCTTGGCCATTGAATGGCAACCCAGACTTGAGCCAGAATTGGGCAACCTAACTTTGGCCATTCAATGGGAAATCCAAATTTAATTAATGATTAAGTAATAGAATTTGGAACAGTAAATATTTATTACTTAATGAATATTTGATAGCAAATGCTAAAATTGAAAATTTATTATTTCAACAAAACAATTGTATATCGTCAAAATTGATACGGTCTTAAAAAAAAATTAAAATATAATATGATATTAAAAATATACAGAACGATTTAAAAAATCTAAAGTTAATGTAAGAACTTGACTTTTGATTTTTGTTTTAAATTAATAAACATTTGTAAAAAATAGATAATTTTCATCAAAACACAATATTAAATAACATAAATTATATAAATAATAAACCGTCACACTCTGTCACCAT
>NW_025404287.1:0-4521 GCF_020080835.1 Cotesia glomerata
TGGTATTTAAATCAAATCCTTTTAATCTTTTCAAATCGTTTTGACTCATTTTAAATCATTTTTCCTAATCAATTAATGAAAATGAAAAATTGTAGATCAAAAATTCTTTTAGTTGTTCATTGGCTGATTAAGAAAAAAAGTTTCAAAACTTAATAAAAATTTTCAATAGGTTAATCAGCGTTTTGAATTGACTCATTAATATGGGAATCTACTTTTCTAATTTTTTACCACGATTCTTTACATTTTATTTAGAATTTCCAGTATAAAGTAGAAATTTGTAATTCGCTCCATGTATTTGAATCTGAAAACTATTTTATCTATGTTTGATAGCACTTCTCCATTCAATTAATTTAATTACATCATAAATTTTTTAATTTTTGATTATCATAAAAAAATAGATAAATGGTGTGAAAACATTAAGAGTACTCATTGTACCGAAAGACAAAACACGCTACTCTATGCGAGCTCCGCTATATAGAATATCAAGTCTAATCAACGAGTTTGCACCTAAGATTGACATTTTCGGTGTCTCGAGTAATAAGTTGAAAAGTTTAGCAAGAAAATTAGTATCGTAATCAACTATCATTTCTTAAGTCGTATAGCGACGGAAATAAATTTTTACATGTTTTTTAAGTAGATTTCGTGGAAATCTATCTACTGCATTGGTCCGTATTTCGAATTTACTTCAAATTTGGTCATAATATCACCTAAATAGTCGAGTAAGGCTCAAAAATGGCATTGGTTTAAAAATTTATTTATATGTATATGTAATATGTAATATAACACGGCTTATAGACACGATAGCTCCTACAATTTTGATGAATCTTAATGAAACTTGGTACATTTATTCTTTAGACAAATACCCTGGACTGAGTTTGAAGATGAGCAAAACCGATTGATGAGATAAGGCATGGTAGCCATTAAGGTAAGAAGAGATAACTAACTTTGGAAAAATAAATATTAAAGCTTATAAAATTATCTTTAATTTGACTTGTAAAACATTAACTTGCAACATTTACTCCATAAGTTATTACGAAAACATGAAAATAATCTATTCCAAGAAATCTATCTGATGATTGTTCGATTGCAATATTATTGTCTTGTGATATTATTATGATAACTTTTTCTGATAATTAAAGTTTTTTTTGTTTATCAGTTACCTTTGAAACTGTATGTAATAAATAATGTATAATTGTTGAATGGCATTAATAAATAAATAAATAAATTATTGATATAAATTTATCGATTAATGCTTATTTATTTAAATACTTCATGAAAATAAGAAATACATAACATTTTACTTAGTATATGAAAGAAATTTATGGTAATCAAGCCGACGTGAGATCTTGGACAATTGCAGTCGTAGCGTAGGGATTGTCAGTAGTAGTCTGAAAATATTAAAAATTTAAATAATTATTTTTTATTTTTACTATTTACACATCAAATGTAAAAAAATTACCAAATGTCCAGCTCGGAAGACCCAGAACATCTTGAATTTCTTATACGCCTTGACGTATCCCTCGAGAATGCCGTCAACAGAGAATGGGACTCTCGGTGCATTTTTCCAGGCATCATCATATTTCCATTTTAAATTTTTCCACCCACTTGAGAGTTCCTGGCAAGGCACAAATCAAACCAGCTGCCCGTTGTAGATATAAACTTTCAAATTCGTTTCGTTCAACAATTCCTCAACTAAAATATTGATTATCAATCCCATTGTACAGTGAATAAAAATACACGAGATTGTTTATATTCATACCGAAATTGACACCAGGCTTGAAGATATCTGACCAAAGGACTTCAGCGACTTTTTCTGAATCCATAACCCAGTTTGAAGTTAGTCCTAAAGCTCTTTTCACGTCAGTACTCACAAAACCGAACCAGCTCTGCCCAATGCTCTGCTGGTTTAGGCGGTTTTGGGAAACGGGTTGTAAAATTTTGTACCTCCTGCATGGCTACTTCTTTCAATTAGAATGTTAAATTGTGTAATATTTTCACTGACTTGTCCAATAGTATTCAAGGTATCAACTTCAGCGTCAGTAGCTGCTTTCCAATTTTCGGCTTTTACAGCTTCATCAGCTTTTCTGGCGGATGATTCTATCCTTCTGCACCAGCGGTGTCAACAATACCCTGATTAATTAAAAGGAAGATATTAATATTTAATAACATTAATACTAAACCAAATAAGGAAATGAAACTGATGAAGGTTTCAGCAACCGACCACTATAATTATTTTAATGGTAATAAAATAAGCAAGATCGTCTGGTTTGTCTAATAAAAATACACGAAAAGAACAACTTAAGAAACAGTAATCAATTTTGTAAAGTTGATTCATAGATTTTCCATTAAAAAAAATCTCTTCATCCTTAAAATAGATTTTGAAAGATACAAACACATTTTTTTATTGTTTTTGAAAAATGTATCAATGATTCAAAATAATTTCGAGTTATTTAAAAAATGCCATTAAAATAAAAAATTGTCTAATTTCTGTTCTTTTTAGACTTTCAACAAAAACTCTTGAATACTTTGCGAATTTTTTAAAGTTAAAATTCAGAGTTTAGAAACCAGAAGAATAAATTTTAGAATTACGACAACTGAGCGATCTGTAATTACCCGCTTGGTTCAAGATTATTTTTATTTGAGCAAAAATAATCTAGCAGCAACAATAGTATAATATAAAGAAAAGCCAGATTACATCATAACAAATTAATTATAAAGTTAAAAAATTTTATAAAATTATAAACACATTAAATAATAATAATTATTATTATTTTGTAAGAGTTTTAAACACTATTTCTGAGTTTATACTATGAAATACTGACGATTGTTTATTAAATCCCGTGTATAATCCTTAGCTTTTTAAACTTTCATACTTTTTATAAATTTTTACCCGTTACATTGATAACAGCAACATTTAAAGATCTAGCACTGAAAGTTTTTTCCTGTCCAAGTTCCTTGATACTCTTACTATTATAATTAATAACAACACGTCATTAGGATCTTTTAGATAAATTAATTATTCTACTCATGTAGTTATAAACAATAATAATAATAATAATAATGTAAAATAATGATCTTACAGTATTTAACAAAAATTAGGTCAAGATAAAACAGTATCAATTGGAGAAATCCAAGGAGAACCCAAAAGAATTCCTTTTAGCATTTTGAACATCACTACATTTTTGAGCTTCCACAACAAAAAAATATTTTATCAAGTATTTAATGAACATATATAAACAACTTCAAAATTTCAAAACACTACGAGATGATTTTGTAAATTTACCTTGTACCAAACTGCAGCCTGTTCCGCGCCCATTTTAGCACCATACGATTCTCCAAAAGTGTACGTTGGGATATTTTTGAATGCTTGAATTTTCTGCAAAAATCGCTTGATACATTCCAACAGATCTCTCGCTATTTGCGCATTATTTTGGGCATAAGCAGATTCGTTATTCGACATAACTGAATCCAGAGCCAACCGGGTTGTCGATGAACAGAACATTGTAATCATTGACCAAAGTGAGATTACGGTATTGACCGAAAAGATCATATGGACCGATTTCTTCAAAGCTTCCGTAACCGGTAGCTGAACTTCCAGGTCCACCATGGTTCCAAATTACTAGTGGTTTTGACAAGGCATTGAAATTCGCAGATTTGTTTGGTGGATTCGCATGATAAAGCCACCAGAACATGTGAGCACCTTGTCTTATTTCTTCAGTCTAGTTCGAGTCTTCTTACTCCTGTACCAAAACCTTTTTTCCATTGAAGAAATCTGACCAATTGGGTTAAAATAAAATTATGATTATTAAATATTTTTATTTTTATTAATTAAAAAGAAAAAAATGCCTTCAGAAATCAACGTTGGATAAATTTCTGATTCATGAATTAGTCATGACCATTTTTAATAGCTTCGAGTTTATCCTGTTTTTTTAATCCCGAGCCGAAAAATTTGTTTCATTATGGATTTCATTATGAACTTGATAATGAAATTCAGATTTTGAAACAAACATGAGTTTGATAATGAATTAGCTAGAAAATCCTCTAATTTTCGATTTTGAAGCTTAATCTAACAAGCTTAACCAACAGCTGAAATTTAATAATTTAATGCGAATTTTAAAAACTTACTTGTCAGTTTAAACAAGTGGATAAGTACATTATAAAAATCGTATATTTCCAGCTTTGAAGAAGATTCAAAATTCGTTGAATCGAAGAAATTAAGACAACGAAGAGGAGTAATTCATGATGAATTTGATGATAATAAATCTATTTAAAAAAAATTATTTGTGACTCTTATGTAAGCGTTAACAAGATTTAAAATTTATTTTTAAAAATATATATCTATTGTTTACAGTTCGTTGTTTGTGTTATTACAAAAAAAAATTTATTTATTGAATACTTTAAAAAGAAATAAACTAAAAAATATATTTCATTCTGCATTATTAAATTAAGTTTATTTATTTATTTATTTATTTATGATAATTATTTGCGATTTATAATAAACTTATTATGAATCAAGTATTA
>NW_025404288.1:0-4519 GCF_020080835.1 Cotesia glomerata
TAAGATTCATAATACTGTTGTTTACTAACTCTAATTAAATTTACAACTCTATTTCGCATAAATTTATATCTATTCATATCCATCGTCATTTTAGTTTTAGTTGCCACTTTATAAAGTTTATCTTTCTCCTTAATCATGTCAATAATTTTAACATTAATCCAGGGTTTATTAATCCATTTATAATTAGTTCTTTTTTTAATCAATGGTGTCACATCATCAAGTATGTCAATTATGTAGTTGTTTATTTTATCAGTAACTAAATTAAAATTTGTGCTATCATTATAAGAACACAACTCCTTTTCCCAGTTACTAAACTTATCTAGGATTTTAGTTCTAAGAACTTCGTCATTAATACCTCTTAAATCTCTTGTATAGATATAATTACTCTTTTTATTACTTTTTAAGCCATCAATTCCTAAAATTATGATACAATGATCAGAGATTTTAGGCGTCTCCATAACTGCAGATACAATCTGAAAGTTGGTAAAAACTAAGTCGATAATTGTTTTGGATGTAGCAGTTATTCTAGTCGGTGTCGTTATATTTTGTTTCATGCCCATAAAAGACATTTCGTCCGTTAATTTCCGTGCATAAAAGTCATTTTTTAACATGTCAATATTAAAATCGCCTACTATTATAGTTTTACCTTTATCAACAATTTCTTCCACCAGATCTACAAATTTATCACAGAATATGTTTACTCTGCTACTGAGTGATCGATATGTATTACAAACAAATAATATATCATCATTTATGCGTCAACTGGATACAGTTTAACCATGACCCATCAATCATCACATCACTGTTTAAAAATTGCTTTAAATTTAATATCTTTCATAACGTAAGTTACAAGTCCACACCTGTTCTACTATTGTTGAGTGTTAGTTCTTATCATGTTATAATTTTCAAACGGCACAATCTCATAATCTGAGATGTCATCTGTGGTATGTGTTTCACATAAGCATACTACTTCCGGTCTAATTTCATTAACAATTATTAACTTCTTCTATACTTTTCATTAATCCACAAATATTAACTTGATATTATGTTGAACTTGCTGCCTTATTACTATAATTAATAATATGTGCTATTATATAGCTATTTATGTATGTCATTTATACCATTACTAAGACTTTTGTTAATCACATTACATTACGCACTACAATTTATGTCAGTAGCATGGTGGTTATGTTTAAATTCTTATCCTTAGACTTGGAATTTATTTCACTACAATTTATACACTTTCTTATATCATATATGACACACCTTTTCATTTGTGATTATCCGAACATAATCTACAAATTTCATTTTTCGTACATTTGTCAGCAAAAGTGGTTAAAATCCCCAGCAACGGAAGCATCATCTAATAATGTTAGAGTGATTATAAGCTTTATACTTAAGCCATCCAAATTTGACTATACCACAATTTATTATTGTCTCGTGAAGAGGGACTAACCTCCAATATAATAGATCCAAAAGCCATTTATCGTAGTATACTTTTTTAATCAATTTAACAGTATTATTATTATTATTATTATCCAGCCTTATCATTTAATATATTCCATTTATTTTGAGTCCGTAAATCATGTAAAATTTTGTCATCACTCATATCAACTATTGATTGATCTAATTTAACGACTTTAACTTTGGGAAGTTTTCTATTCGAATTTTTAACTATCAACGTATTACCAAGTCGGTTACGAATCTCATTAGTAAAGTTTAGTTCGATCATTCTCTTCTTCAACATTTATTACAATTTTACCATCAGATCGATTAGTTAGTTTAGTAACATTGATACCAAGTTCAACAACATCAATATTGTTTTTCAATTGATTAATTGTAGTATTGGTATCTTGTTGTTGACGAGTTCCACTACTATAGGATCAACTTTAGATTTTGATATACTTAAAATAGATTCGCAACTATTATTATCAATATTCGATACAGGTATATTTACATCTTTTTCAGCCAAACTGTTGCTAATGGATAGTTCTTGTTTCCATTCAGATTTCATTACTAAAAATTCCTGTTGAACCATCATTTTGACTGAATTTTTGATATCATCAATATATTGTTTAAATTCCACAATTTCACTTTTCATTTGTTCTACTAGAAACTGTTTCAGATCTAACAAATCCTCTTCGTATTTTTTTCTCATGTTATTAATACATTCTTCCATATTTTCATTAACGATTTGATTTTGATCCTTATTTATTACCCCAGAAGACCTTCGCTGTATGTTATTAACTAATGAGCCAGCTGATCGTCTCGAAGATAAATTTAGGCTACTTGCATCTTTTTTATTCAACTGTAAACTTATTTTCTTGTAAGGCCCATTGCACTTGATTCTTTTATTATGTTCATCCACAAATTTATGGAATTTGATACAACATGGATGAAAATCCATATTACATTTTGTACATCTTTCTACAGTGACTTTTATATCACTATTACATCTTACACATATATATTTATTAGTTTCGGCCATATTTTAAATAAAAAAAAAAAATATATATATATATTTTTTTAATAATTACGAGTCGTCAATTCATAGTAAAAATGAATCATATTGTTATTTTTTTCAATTCGTAGAAATGACAATCTTATTATAAGATCACTGTAAGCACGTGTTTCTTACAACCTTAAAATATGCCTTCTATTATTTATAGCAATAATTTACTTCATTAACTATTCCTTTTAATTGAAAAAAAAATAAAACTGTATGTTAACTAATTTCCTGAATTTTAACACAAATTTTATACATATTATTACACTAATTTAACTAATAAAAATAATAAATGCCAAGAAGCTAACTAGCCACGAGGCGCTCGTGCTCAAAGGCGCAAACGATAATGATTAATTTTATTAATAATAATAATAATAATAATAATAATAATAATAATAATAATAATAATAATAATAATAATAATAATAATAATAATCTATATTATTATAAGAGATTCCTATCTATATAGTCACTCATCACGATATCTCGGGAACCATCAGACCTAGAAACTTGAAATTTGGTAGGAATAGTACTTTTGCCATGTAGAGGTCAGCTGAGAACGGTTTTAAAGAAGTTCCTCCTCTCCTTTGGGGGATGACACACAAAATCGTGAAGCGTTCCACATTGTTACAAATATAAATAATGCTGTGAAGTAGGAACGAATAGTAGTTACGGTAGTGTACGTGAAGCGTTCCACGTTCACATAACAGGATATTGGTAGGGAACAGTTGAGAAAGGAATGTGGAGAAGATCATCTTAATGTGAGTTTTATAGAATGTGCGAGAAAAAATTATTAGATAGCTCGGACTGGGATTCGAAACCAGAACCTTCCGAAGACATGTCGGATTTACTCTACCATTTGACCTATCCGATCTATACTAAATTTCCTTTCGCTTATTCTATATACATTAAGCCACACCGTCCATCTTACGGTAAGCATTTTTACAAATATAAATAATGCTGTGAAGCGGGAAAGAATAGGAGTTACGGTAATTATTACGTGAACAGGGTTTGCGGGGGCGTTAACAATAGAAAAATTCCCGTTTTTAAACTCTAGCTCCTATCGACTTCAAATTTGGTAGGAATCTTCTGTCAGACATGTGGAAATAGTATATGAATAAATTTTACGATAGATCACCCTACGAGGGGTTGTGAGGGTGGGTACCAACAATGAAAATTTTTAATTTTCCAACTATAGCTTCTACAAACTTCAAATTTGGTAGGGAGTTTCTATAAGTGATGTGAAAATCATTTATGAACAGGTACACGATAGCTCACACCGACAGGGGTTTGCGAGAAGTGGGTATTAACAATGAAAATTTTTAAGTTTCAAACTATAGCTCCTCTACAGACTCCAATTTTTGAGTAGGAATTTTCTGTAAGTGATGTATAAATCATTTATGAACGAATTTTTACGATAGCTCACCTGACAGGGGATTGCCGGGGGTGGAGTGTTAACAATAAAAATTCTTAATTTCCAAGCTATAGCTCCCATAAACTTTAAACTTCACGTAGAAATGCCTGCTACATGTGAGGTGAGAAATGATTTAAGAGCGCATTTAATGACAACCTCACCTGATTAAACAACTGGCAATTCAGACCGAATTAAAAAATTTTAATTCTATTATATTCTGTTAAATTTGAGTAAAAACCAATTCAAAAGTTAAGAAATTTTCATTCTGTTCAAATTCTGTCGAATTCAACAGAAACAGGGAATTCAACTGAATTAAAAAATATCAATTCTGTTATATTCTTTGATTAAAATTCTTCAAAATAGAATTTAAAAAGAATTAAAAAATTTTAATTCTGCTTAATTTTGTTAAATTCTGCGAAAAAATCAACTGAATTGAAGATCACCAATTCTGTTATATTTTGTTAAATTCGGTAAGACAGAATTCAAAACAATTAAAAATTTCGAATTCTGTTCAATTCTGCGGAATTTGGCAGAACAAAATTAAAAAAAATGTAAGCCGTCATGGGACGCCTGGCAGATGTGAAGCATTGACATTATTC
>NW_025404289.1:0-4519 GCF_020080835.1 Cotesia glomerata
TGTGTGTGTGTGTGTGTGTGTGTTTTGTAAAGAGTATGACCCAGATTTTACTTTTGTATTTGAGTATTTTAGTTTATTTTTAGTTAATTACTTAAAAATTAATAGAAACAATTATTGTTATTAGTGCGGCGATTATTATTTAATTATTGTATTTATTTAGTTAATAATTTTATATTATTGTTACCAGAAGGTATGATTAAATTAAGAAATTAAGCGTGTGAGAAATTATTACGAAGCCGAACGAATTAATTGTAAAAGAAATTAAAATACTGGGGAAAATTATTCTAAGTTCCGAACAAGATTTAGTATGGGAAGGTGATGAATGGATATAAAATGAAAGAATTGACGATTATTATTTTGTAAGAAATAAATTAGGTAAGCGAAAATTTTATAAGTCCCGAGGACAATTTAGTATGGAAAAATCAACGAATGGATATATAATGAAGGAAATTGCGATTAAAATAATAAAGAATTGTGAATTTGACGAAACGAATGGATAGAGAATGAAGAAAATTACGATTAAAATAACAAAGACTTGAGTTTCGAAAATAAAAACTTAGAATTTGGCGAGACGAATGGATGGAAAATGAAGGAAATTACGATTAAAATAATAAATAATTATTTTTGAATGCTAGTACGAGAACACCGGATAGGTGTCTAAAACGACTCTTCCTTTTCGTTACAAGAGAGTTAGGCAAAAAATGATAAACGCCAAAATTTGGCTCGATAAAGCAAGCAGTTCTTTCTCGGGAGAATTACTCGGGCGAATACTCTTCACCAAGTAATTCCAGAGGATGATACTCTACCTGGAGTCTGACCAAGGCTCAGGTAAGTATCATGAACCGACCAGATGAAAGTGCTTCTCCCCGTGCCAAAGCCTTCAGCTGAGGTACGGTAGGTGATCATAAGCCGTGTAGGTGGGGGCGAAGAGGACACTCTCCATTCGCTCTCGGGGTAGAGGTTTAGGCCCAGGGGTGACGGCTAGTCTCCTGGGGAAGCGGGGAATCAGCTTTGAAGTTTAGTTCGCGATTTTGACGCTCACGGTGAGTGAGAGTATGTGTGAGAAGAGTGTTCTAACATATTGTTTATATTGTTTAATTTGTTTATATTGTTTATATCGTTTATTAACATGATCAGGCCAATAAAGAGGTTTTTCTTTTTTTCTTTGATTGATTTAAAATAAAGTGTTTTGTTTATTATTTTGTTATAGATAATGTAATCCCCGTTTATGACCCTGGACTCCGGCGAGCAAATTTCGAGCCGGAGACAAATAAATTATTTTATTTTTATAATTTTTTTTTGGAAAACGTGGACGTTACAAGAGGTACGAAAAAAGATCTTCAAAAGACACCGGTATCGTTAACTCTGCCGCCCATCTTCCGGCAGATATCGATAGTCGGTAGTGTGGAGATTTTTACCCACTAACAAAAACATTCCTCTTCCCCTCTCCCCTAGATGGTACGGGGAGGACTGGATTGGAACCGCGTTAGCATTACTTCAATCCAGTCGTGCTGCGTCTCACGACGCCTACTCCTGGCTACTGGTCCCTTTCTGCGATTTTGTCTTTCAGGAGGTGCTGTGCATAAACTGCAACAGCTGACCAGTTTTCTTCTTGTTTGATCATATAGGTCACCAGGCTTGAGGGGGAGAGCCTGGTGCCTATGATCTCTTCGGTGCTTCTTCTGTAGTCCTTCCATCGAGCACACTCGAAGAATGTGTGTTCGGCGTCGTCGATTTTATCCGGGCAGTATTTGCACGTTGGTGTGCTGTGCAAACCCATCTTGAAATGATAGGCATTGAACTGCCCATGTCCCGTCAATAGCTGGGTCAGGAAGAAGTCCGTATCCCCGTGCTTCCGAGAGAGCCAGACGTTGATGTTTGGGATCAGGCGCGCCGTCCATCTGCCCGTCTCTCCCGATGTCCATCGGTCCTGCCACTCTTGCTGCGTTTCCGCCTTTATCCTCGTTCTTGCGTCCTTCATGTTATCATCACTGTCTTTAGCGTCATAGAGTTTTGCTCTTTCGAACGCTAATAGGTCGATGGGCGCGGCTCCTGCAATGACCAATACAGCCGCTTCGGAAACTGTGCGGTAGGCGCAGGCAACCCTGAGAGCGCCTCGCCGCTGTACTGCTGCGATCTTTCGCCGGTAGGTCTTCTGCTTTAATATGTCTGCCCATATCTCCGCTCCATAAAGCAGTACCGAGTGGACTGCTTCTAGAAGAACTCTTCTCTTTTTTGTTCTTGGTCCCATGGTGTTGGTCATAATTCGTGCTAGGCTAGACACAGTCTTGCTGGCTTTCTTGCATGCACTGTCGAGGTGTTCACGGAAAGATAGTTTCTCGTCTATCATTACCCCTAGATACCGCAGGGCCCTTGTTGACGTCAGCGTTGTTCCTCCCATGTCCATAGCGAATGGTTTTGGAAACCATTTTTGACGGGTCAAAACGACCATCTCGGTTTTCTGTTTGGCGAGTTTCAGGTGATGCTTATCGAGCCAAGTCTCGACGGTGTCGATGGTTTCCCGAACTAGCAGTTCGGCCTCTTCCACGCTGTCCGCCACTATAGTGGCTATTTCATCAATTTAAACTTGAAGATTCTTCATGAAACTAAAAAAATTGCGTCAAATGCTGCCAACCACGTGGCAATCGGTTGATTTATTCAAAAGTTAGTGTGGTTTGAAAATTTTAAAAATATTTTTCTATGAAACTTCTATCAGACTTTTGAGCTCGAAGAGCTCAAAAGCATAGAAAAGCTATCTTTTTAAGCTCGGAGAGCTTAAAACAACACATAAATTGTATTTTTGAGCTAGGAGAGCTCAAAAACATCATTAGTGCAGTTTTATGCACCTAGGCATGGAATTAGCGGGAAGTTGCACGGATGGCCTTCAGGGTCTACCGTTTTTCTAATTTTTTCTTATTATCTTCTAGTCATTATTAACAAGTAACAAATTGTCAACAATAACCTTCTAATCATTACGAGGTTCCAGTCTTTGACTAGAGAATAATAGAAAAAAATTTTTTAACGAGTTTTTTAATCTATTCAATTGGATATGGTTCATTTTATTCATTACAGGCTCTAAATATAAAAATAGAATAAAAAAATTTGTTTGTATATTAAAATGTCATGCGCAGTAATTTTTTGTAAATTTAGGACTGTGTTTTTATATTGTAAAATTTTAAGATATTTATTAATTTATTATTTTTTTAGATATTTTTATTGAGTTTTTGATTTTACATAAAAATTGTTAATGGTTTATTTGTTTGTAAACACATCGGTGCTTGATGATGTCAGAATAAAACTGACGAAACGTCGCATGTGAAAATAAATGAAATATAAAACATAATATCAATTTGGTCTACAACATCCTAATTTAAATTAATTATAGAAGAATTTAGACCTGATTAGAGCAATAATGTACATTAATAAAAGTTAGGTCTAAATAAAGAGTCAAAGGGACTAAACTTGCGTTAGCCCTGCACAGAAATTAAAATAAAAAAAAATTACAAATAAAAAATTTATTTTTATCACTTTTTATCAAATGGCATGGGCCAGACTTGAATAGTAACTGTGGCCCAGTCCTGGTAACCAGGCATGGGTCAGACTTGAAAATCGGTACTGACTCAATACTAAAATTCAGTCTTGGCACAATATTTATTTTCAGTCTTGGCACAGTACTGATATTCAGTCTTGGCACAATACTTATTTTCAGTCTTGGCACAGTACTGATATTCAGTCTTGGCAGGAAGTTATCATCCGTATGTTTAGACGGACTTGGGCCAAGCTTGGATTTCAAGCTTGCCCCAGAGTTAATGAGCAGTACGCCAAGCCTTGGCCAAGCTCGGGCCGATTGTCCTTTCCTCTAAGGGAACAAAATATTGTTTCGGAATGATCACCAATGATCATACAAAGCTAAAGGCAGGGTTATGCTCACTTATTCTGCTTTATCACAAATGGTCACACCTAATCCAGTTTGGTCAAGCTTGAATCATGCATGAACGTTCAAAACTATGCACAATCGTGCATGATGAACTCCACCGCGTTCAAAAATTTCATGCATAATCAAGCTAGACCAAACTGGATCATGTACGATGATTTTATCTCAGGTTGTGATTCGTATAGAATCATTTATACACTGAGAAAAAAGTCCATCGTTGGCTGAATTATAACGTCACAAGTATGAAAATATAGTTTTCTGAACTTTTTTTTCGTAGTTACTCAAAATATGCATTAGTGAAAGTAACTATTGCTAAATAGTTAAATGGACTATATTTTGAAAAATATTTTTCTGTTATCGTGTTAAGCAAAGAGTTATTAGGTGACTGAAAGGATGTTACCAACGATGTCTCAGATAGCTTCACTGGAAAAGCCCTTCGTGCGTAACCAAAACATTCGAGTCCAATTCTCGGTCCGCTTTGTCCGAATTATTATTTTTGTTATCGAAAAATTCTTACTGAGAGGTCCCGCTTTTCCTTCGAGCTCATTACTGAGTATATCTCGTTTTTCATTACTAACAAGGAAA
>NW_025404290.1:0-4518 GCF_020080835.1 Cotesia glomerata
AACGTATGATGTTAAACTTACGTCAAGATTACGTACAGCCGTGACTTGTCACTGATGTAAACGCATGATGTTAAACTTACGTCAAGATTACGTACAACCGTAACTTGTCACTGATGTAAATGCATGATGTTAAACTTACGTCGTTATGACATACAATGATGGCATTAATGTTACGTAATATTGTAGTTTATATATTATGTCAGTTGTACGTAATATCTAAGTCATTTCCTTACTTGTACTCTTTTGAATACAAGTCCTCGCTTGGGGAGCGTTTCGCGGCTCTCGTTGCGCGGCGACGTAGCTTATGACATCTTTTGCGAAGTTCTGCTATGTCTGTTGACCACCAGTACGCCAGCCTGTGGAAACTCCTATTTTTCAGCCGCGACATAGAGGCGTCACATGCAGCAGCAATCTCCTTTATCATATTTAGCACTGCCTTTTCCGTCTCGCTGCAGGTATCCGGAGTCGGGTTGTTCTGAAGGATAGACCAGTTTCATGCAAGTGAAGCTCCGCGATGCCGCTGGATCAAACCTTCTGGCATTCCACTTCCGCTTAGAAAGGTCGCGTTGTGAAACCGGAGTAGATGACAATCCAACGTTGAATGTCACAAACTGGTGGTCACTGCCACTGTATTCTTCGGATACAGTCCAGTCTTCGATCATGCTGGCAGTCCTTGGAGTCGCCAACGAAATTTCGAGGATGGACTCTTGGTACCCTGGTCTTCTAAAGGTCGTGGTGCTCCCGGTGCTCAGCACTATGAGGTCGAGTCTAGCCGCGACTTCAGCGACCTCGTTACCTCTGGTGTCACAGGAGAAAGCAGCGCCCCACTCAGCCAGATTTAGCGTTTAGATATCCAGCTGCGATGACTTCATAGTTGAACTTAGGGACCGCATGTTCTAGTAATTTTGCCAGTTTCTGTCGGAACACACTTTCATCGCTTCGTGGAGTTGAGAGATAGACTTAGTTCATCAAGTAGGTTTGTGGGGGTTTGAATCCAGACAAAACCACTGCTCCACTTCCGATGTTGTTGACAGTAACAGTTGTTTCGGACTTCACAATCCAAATTTACATGCGAGGTTCGTCTGTGAACCCATGTTTTACCTTCGATGTTTGGAGATATTTAACTTTTGCGGAATAAAATTAGGCCGTCAGTTGCACACTTCAAAGACACGCTTTTTAACAGGTTTCTTGCGCCAAAGCGCACCTATTCAGGGTTGCCTTGTAGTATAACGTAATCGTTTCTGCCCTATATTGTGGCTTCTTCTTTAGTGCTATTGCGGAATGTTTGCAAACAAAGTGTCAGAAATATGGCATGAACCATCCTGGGCATCTTTGTCCAGAGGCTTCACAAAGGAGAAGCATTTTGGCTTTCTCCGTGCAGTTTTACGGTCTTTATTGGTTCTCTCACGCCACATTTGTAGCTTAACACCTGCTTCTTTTTGGTCCCGGACTTCCTGGCATGGTTTTGTGTCCAAAACTAAGAACATTTATAGGAAACAGTGGAGGTTACTTTTGCAACTGGGCGTATATGATAGTTCACCCAACCGATCATTATGTCGGGCCTTGTCAAAGGGCCTTAATCGCTTACTGGCCTTGTCTACTTCGCAGAAAGGCTGCCTGATTTCCTCGTGGTGAGGGTTTTGTCGAATTAACCCGTTTGACCTCCAGGCTGGTCAGTGAATTTACGTTTGAGTGCTTCACGGACTTCGCTCTCGGTAGAGATTTCGTCCAAGTTGTTTTGTCGAAAACTATCCAATGCGGATAATTCCGTTTTTAAGAAATTGTTATAAGATTGCGCACGATAAAAGTTGGGAAGTTAGGAAATTAAGAAATCATAATACTTGGATTTTTGGGGAACAATTTAGAATAATTTATTTGATCCCCAAAGGAGGAAAACCCAGCTAGGCTGGGAAAAGAACCTCCTTGATGAGGAAATTATACAAGTAAATTGTGTATGTGTGAGGTGTGAATGTTAATAAAATTACGTTGCAACAACACCATAATAGGGGTGAAAGCTCTCAAGCCATGCCTTAGAATGAAAATTATCGATAATTTGAATTAGATAAGTCCCAAGGTGGGAGCTAATAATATCTAATCACTTTGAACTATCTCAAAAGTGAGATCTATTAATGTTCAATTGTCTCAAGGTGAGAGTTCAATAATATTCAATTGATAACAGAATGTTAGTCAATTGAGTTTGATGTTTTGTGTGTAGAAATTAGTCAAATGATTTGAAGTTGGAATTTAATTATTTATAAGCTAAATTAAATAAGATCGTAATTAAATGTCAATAATTAATTTAATGTAATTAATTGTGAATATCACGCGACAATTATGGATTGACTAAAGCCGCGTGGCTGATGCAATCGCTTGTTAACGGTGGCCCGTAATGGCCGCGTGGCGTCACTAAATAAATTTACTTGATTTTATTTATGTTAATTCACTGAACTTATTGAACTGATTTAAAATGAATTGAGGAATTTAAAGTATAATTGAAGGCTAATATAATTATTTATATTTAATGAATAATTTAAATGTTTAAATGAATGGCGGAGATGTAAGTAAAATATCCAAGAATCGATTCGCACAGAGTAGTCGTACTTAGTACAAAGGTCCAGAAGCTATCAACTGTTGCAGCCCGACCACGTGAGCCGGCTTCTCTACCGCTAACCAAGGCGCGCATGAGCGAAGCGGCCATAGCGTGATGGACGGGAGATTATTCCCGAGTTGTAACGATTAAGCCCGAAGGGCGCAATTCTTCTTATAAGTAATAGCTGACTAAGATCGCTTTTCTAGCGGTTTAAACACAAGTCAGAGGATCTTGATCGTTGTTGTTGGTGTTAGCGTCTTGACCAGTGCCGATGTTTTGCAGTGGCTACGACCTTACTGCATCAGGTGAAAGCCTTGCTGTATTCGGTCTTTCGAGCCATTTCAAGGAGAACGCCTTCGTGTTTCGTCTTTTTGATAGACTTTGTAATGTCTACGCCCGTCTCTGACAGGGCTTACCTTGGCCTTGATTTCGCTTTAGTATATCGCAAACTAGGTTTTTGTGCTGTCTACTGGGTTGGACAAGAACAGCCTTAGTTCTTGTCTTCTTTTCTCCTCGGTTTTCTTAGAAGGCACCCTCATACTTGGCTGGTTTTGGGAGCTTTTATTAGGGGAGCCGCTTTGTTTTCATGCTTCTTTTTTTCTTTCTTTCTTTCCTATTTCGGTCCACTGTAGTCCAGACGTTCCTCCCGGGCTGTCTTTTTTCTGTAGTAGCTTCTCGATTATTGAAAGAAGGGCTGGGCGTGGACGGCTGCCTCATCTTGTTATTGTCCTTTCCTTGTTGTGGTATTTTAAGAGTGACCAAAGATGGCTATGGTTTTTGGTCAGATCCCGGAGAGTTGTTTAGTCCAAGTTGAGTGCCGACATGCCAGGGTGATTTGTTATTTAACCTATATGCTGTAGTGATAGAATTGTAACCCTGTTTTCCTAATCTCATGATGGAGATTTCTTCTTGTCTTTTATAAACTTTCGGCCATTTTCTTTGATCTTGATGCCGAGTTCTCTCCATTGGTGACTGTTGGCCTGTGAACGGTCGGTACAAGAGCGATTCTTCCTCAGTAGAGTTTGGATTAGTATTAGAGCAACAAGGTCCTCCACTTTTGGAGTGAATGTTGCCTCAGCTGTCCGATTCTCTGCCATCTGGGTTTCTGATTTCCGTACTCCTCTGTAACCTTGCTAGTATTGCTAGACAGCAGAGCCATGGAGTCTACTTCTGCTGTTCAAACGGTCGCTTCGATAACGACGAGTTCAGGCCCGTTTGCACGCCTTCCCTCGCCGTGGCACTGAGGTATCCCCCCCCTCTGCACCGTAGACGATATTTGAAATTGATCTGGCATTTTCATATCATCTTTTACTAGGTTTTGGTCCACCCCGAGTATTCTTATTTTTTCGGTACCGACACATTCGACGCAGATATGTCGGGCATTCCCCTCATCTGCCACCTGGGGAGGCGCCTCGATGCGGGACCCAGCAAGCTTCCGACACGAGGTGTGTGTGTGTCGAAGAGCTCAAATGCATCGAAATACTATCTCTTGGTAGGCTCATGAGCTAAAAAATATTACATAAATTATATTTTGAGCTCAAAATTCTCAAAAACGTCATAAGTACAACTTTAAGCACCTAGGTATGGAATTAGTGGAAGCTGTAGGGATGGCCTTTCATGTGAACTGTTTTACTATTTTTTTTTTTTTTTAATTTTCTACAACATTGGAAAATAATAATTCTAAAATGAATATGCTATATTTTTGTAGGAAATTCAACGCTCTACGAAAAAGGTCTGATATTTTCAATTGATTACTGTAACCGTTTACAAGATATTCGTATCCGAACCTCAATGCTTTCTGATTTCAATAATTTTCCAATAACTTTTTCAAAATTGTCCATTAAATTTATGAATTTTAGATATTTTCATAAGAATTTTAGCTCATATTGATAGAATTAAGTTTCTAACTATTTTGAACCCTATTTAGA
>NW_025404291.1:0-4515 GCF_020080835.1 Cotesia glomerata
TAATCATTCAAAAGTTATTGCGATTTGAAAATTCAAAAATAGTGTTTTATCAAACTGCTATCAAGCTTTTGAGCTCAGAAAGAACTCAAAAGCATACAAAAGCTTTTTTTTGAGCTCGTAGAGTTCAAAATAATGCTTTTACAAAGTGTATTTATGAGCTCAAAAACATCATAAGTGCAATTTCACGCGTTTAGCGTATAGAATTGGCGGGAAGTTGCAGAGATGACCTTCAGGGTCAACCGTTTTCCTAATTTTTTACTTTATTCCAAGTTGTTGACACCACTTATCTTCCAATCGACATGGAAATGGTGAAATTTGAGATAAAGAAACATTAATGTGCAGAAATTCATATGTAAACAAGTATTCGAAAGAACGAAAAAAAATTGATATTCTCATCTCATTATTTCTGGTTTTTATTGAAAATTAATATCTGTTTGAGTTATTTGGCGTTAAAAACTGTAATTGAAGTAAAGAAGCGGACAAAATATGTCATGCGTCAAAAAAATAAGAAATTATGTCATATGTTAAGCCTGATTTTAATTTAAGATTATGTCGAAAAAATAAAAAAAAGTTGAAATTAATTTATTATTTAATATTTTCACCACATGGATTTAATTTTTAAATCCTCAAAATTACAATACTATGCACATCTGCATAACTTTACCATATTTAAGAGTAGAAAAAAACGAAAAAGAAGTTTTTTTCGGGGGTTCAAAAATTCATATTCATGAAAGAAAAAACCCGATCTAAAAATTTTAAGATCTTTTAAGATCAGTGAGGTGATATATAATAGAAATTGAGCCAAAATTTTTACTTTGATCGTCATTTTTAACGATTTTTAAAAATTCAAAAATTTGACAAATTTGGCTTTTGCAAAATTTTTTTTTTAAAATATTTTTTTTTTCTCAGCTCTAAGTGTCGTTCAAACAAACGAAAAGGTCATTCCTGTATTTATAATAGCGTTCCGAGATATTAAAAACAAAAAATTGAAATACTGGAAAATTGCGAAAGTACGAACTTGCATATCTTTTAGAAAAAAAGTTTATATTTTTTTTTGGCAGAGGCTAACTACATGATAAATGAAAATTTTTCTGACCAAAGTGTCCAAATTGAAAGGGGTCGTTTCCAACTATTTACCGATTTGACATGGAATGACCCATATAGTATATATATATACATATATATATATATAGCTACATATATATAGTATATATATATATATATATATACATATATATATATGCTAGCTGACCCGGCAAACGTTGTTTTGCCATGTGAATAATTGCTAGAGAATTTCAGGTGTAGAAAAAAATTACTAACTTATTGGAAGTGCATAAGCGATGTGGAATATGAGTGAAAAAGGCCCAGAGCGCTGTGAATGATGAGGGAATGTTGTTTAAAAAATAACAAAACACCAAAACACTAATTGTTATAACTTATTTAAAGTAAAAATTATTTATATAACTAATTAATTACATAATTACATAATATTAATTCTCTTAATGCGGCAGCGTGAACAATATTTTTCGTTAGCCTGTCTTTAGCTAATACAAAACAAACTTCTGATCACTCATCGATCACTCATTGATCACTCTCGATCACTCATCGACAACGTCTTAACATTTATTCGCTCTGCGTCTATTGGACAGTAAAACTGGGGCATGTGGATTGTCGTTGTTCTAATCTCATGACATTCATTGCGTTCAGCCTTCGTGTATCGTCTGATTGTTCTTGACGCAATTGCGCCATTCTCAACACGCGCTCCAGTATTTTCTTCCTGAACTTGTTCCTTCGGTTCTTTGGGCTCTTCTATTTCGAATGCTTCTAGATTTATTTTGGTATCACGGCTCAAATTGGCCTCTTTTGGCGTTTTGTTGGCCTTGTTCACTGTACTATACAAAACAAACATGAATTGAACTGATTAAATTATTTAATTATTATATTAATTCATTTGATTTTATCTTTTGATTACATTAAATATACATTGTAAAAATTAGATAGTTTCTTAATTATATCGAAAATGCATATTGTTAGAAATATTGAAAAAAAAAAATTCTGTCGAAGTTAGAGCTTATTAATACTCAATTATATTCAATAATATTAGTTATTACACATACAATGTAACAAATAATAAAAGTTTACTGAGAATGTATATTTTGATATGAGAGTTACACTGAGATAGTAAAAATGTTTAACTACTACGCTTGAAGCATAAACACTAATAATAGCCAAAACCAGAGGTAAATTATTCCCTACTCCGTGTGCTGTTTTACAGGGTGAGAAGTGATACCGGTAGTATCAGCCATGGAGGGGATTAACTTACCAAGTGATAAATAACTGATGTTATCGAGCGGGATAGAAAAATGATAAAATTACGAAATGACTATTGAAAACAAGGGTTGGCAGTGATAAAAAGTGCGAATTTAGAGTTGTATGTATTTTTTGATGCCACATAATAAACAAAAAAAAAAAAAAAAATTTAATCAAAAAAATAAAAAAAAAATTTTTGGGGTGAACACCCCTTATGACTTAGAGGTTAGAAAAATAGATAGTAGCCGATTCTCAGGCTTACTGAATATGCATAGAAAATTTCATGAGAATCGGTCAAGCTAAGCTTCGGAGGAGTATGGGGAACGCAAAACATTGTGACACGAGAATTTTATATATTAGATATGGTTGGATACTCAAAGTTGAGTTACCCAAGCTCGCCCCTGCCGGGCACTTCATAGAATTGTATTTTTAGAGATCTAGACTTGAAAATTTAATGGGAGTATTGTTTAGATTTGGTACAGATTTCAAATTTCATCAGATTGGCCTCGTACCTTTTATCCCTGTGATTATTCTAGCTAATATTCATTGTAAATTTTAATGTGCAATCACTATGACATCTCCAGTGGTTTTTTTTTCCAAAAATGAATAATGACTGAAACGAAGAAAAAAAATTTTTACTCAGTTAGTTTTTGTATATTTTTAATTGAAAATTTTCAAATTAATAAGTAAAGTAAATTATAGTGATCGAATTCAACTTACATTTTTGATGTAAAGTGATAATTTGGATAAAATAATTTTTATTTTATCTCAAACTGGGTCAGATCACAAGTTTTAAATTATTTTTTAAAATAATAACAATAATTAAGTGTAAATGTAAAACTAACGTCGATTGGATGCCAGCTATTAACTATTGGAGTGAGCTATAATATGGATTAAATGCTTTTATTTTACTCCTGCTATTAGGCCAGATCATTAGTTATAAGTAAATTTTTGTTAAAATTCACATGTTAGTGGTTTTGATAAGTTATGATTTGAGTGAAATTATTTTATCTTTTATGATGTCAGGCAAGATATGAGTTATAATTATATTTTTGATTGAAAAAATTTTTAAATTGTATGTAAGAGTAGTTAGTAACGATCTAATGCCAGCTTCCATTTTCATGCGAAGCTATAGTTTGATAAATTTATTTTTTAATTTTATCTCAAACTAGGCAAGATCATTAGTCCTTAATTAATCAAAAAAATAATAATAATTAAAAAATGATAGTAATTTAGAAATAATAATGATAAACTTTAAATTTGAATATGCTCATCGAATGCCGGCTCACACTGTTGAATGAGCTATGATGTGGATAAAACGTTTTCATTTTTATTCCATGTTAGGCCAGATTATGAGTTATAATTATAAGTTTTTTCATTAAAATATTTAAAATTGTACGTAAAGCACCAATTGATAATGATAGAATACCAGTTTACATTACACATGTAAGTTATTTTAATTTAAAAAAAGATTTATATTTATATAAAGAAGGATAAATTATAATGATCGGATGCCGACTTACATTTTATGCAAGTGATAATTTGGATAAAATCATTTTTTATTTTATCTCTCTAACTGGGCCAGATCACAAGTTTTAAAATTATTTTTAAAATAATAACAATAATTAAGTCTAAAATGTAAACACGTCGATTGGATGCCAGCGCCAACAGTTGAGTGAGCTAAGGGAATATGGATTAAATGTTTTTATTTTACTCCATATTAGCCAGATCATTAGTTATAAATAAATTTTTTTATTAAAATTCATAAAATTTATGATAAAGTATACTATATTAATCGGATACCGGCTTACACTTTGATGTAAGTTATAATTTGAGAATAATTTATTTAAATTTTATCTTAAATTAGGTCAGATACTTATATTTAAATTTTTATTTTTATATCGCCAATATTGTATTTTTTATGTTGAAATAGAAGTAAAGAATAGCGTGATTTTTTTTATATATTTTATTAATTTGATTATTAAAAAATGTTTACTTTTAGATTAATTTTTTTTTTTTTCAAGTAACGAAATTGAATTTATCGCGCCTTTTTTGTCGTTAATGTAGTTAGCTTTTTAAGAAGTTCGCGCTACTCATCATTTCTGTTTACTTACTTTTTTTTCTTGCCGTCAGATGTCATCAATAGTGGTGGCACCTGAAAAAAACATGGCGGCCCCCATGACGAATGTTCTACTATCGTTACCC
>NW_025404292.1:0-29342 GCF_020080835.1 Cotesia glomerata
TTCGATAGGAAATTCAGTAATTCTCGGCTTCGCTTCGGTTAACAGTTACATGTGATCTGAGACATTTCTTACTTTATTGACTCAGGTTGTAATATACTACTTACGAGAAATCTAACATTATTTTGGTGAGATTTAATGCAAAAATTAAAAGATTTTTTTGGTTCGATAGTGTTTCAGATCGAAACTGAAAACCTAAAAGGTGGTTGCAAAAAAAATAAAAATTTGGGAAATAACAGACACTACACAGAAAGAAAAATTTCTTGACTGGAGAACATAATTCTTGGCTCAAGTAAATTTTCAGGTGCCCCAAGGAAGACCGAAGTTGTCTTGATCGGAGTAAAAATTTTTCTTGAAATTCTATTCTTGGTGGAAGTAATTTTTCTTAATTCAAATAATCATAAATACTTGATACATTAAATTTTTATATTTGATCAAGATTTTTAGATACTCCAGGGAAGCAGCGCCACCTACTTCAGCTAAGAAAAAAATTTTCTCACCTTTGAGAAAATTTTTTTCTTTAATATTTGATACCCACTTTAGATTATTTTTAGCGCGCAATTATACATATTGAATTAAAAAGTGATTCAATATTATTTGATCTTCCCATTTGACATGTTAGTCAATAAAAATATTAATGAAAATTTACTATCGAGATATTTAATTTTTTGGAACAAAAGGGAAATTTTCTGAAAACAAGAGAAAATTTACTTCTGTCAAGAACTTAATTTTTTGGAACAAGAGAGAAATTTTCTCAAAACAAGAAAATTTTTTTGACTTCAGTAAATTATCTTAAATCAAAATACATATTTCTTGAAGCAAGGGAATTAATTTTGTTGGAATAAGTGAAATTTCTTGTGTCAAAAAAAAATTTTTTCTTCGCCCAAGAAAATAATTAGGAAGAAAAATTTTGTCTTGGTTCAAGTGAACCTTTCTTTCTGTGTAAGGTCTTGAAAATACGAAAATCTAACAAAAACTCTACTTTTTAAAATTATACTAAAATGTATAATTTCCTTAAAAAAATATTAATTTTCAAAGCAGGCAACTAAAAATGTCTCATAATAAAAATTATATGTAAAAGCCAAATTATAAAATGAGTAACTTACAATATCTTCCAGTCTTGAGCATCCATTTTTAGCCATGCAGACCAGGGCGACGACAACACCACCGCCGAACATCAGTATCATAAACACCGCTAACCTCCATCCGTGGTCCCGCTGCGGTATGAGTTTTTTAGCAGACGCAAGTCCCGCCACTTCAGTGGTCGTAATTCCAAGCCTTGTGGCTTTCAGCAAAGTACTTTTCAGTCTCTTGGTCGCTTTTTCACAAGCCATTTTGCTCGAATTGCTCGCACTGCGCGACACAAATTTAGTTTTCACGTGAATATGATCCATTGCCGTCATTTATCAATGTTTGCTTCCCACTCCGTCAGGCATTAATGTATTAGCTTATCGCGTTACTCACTATCACGTTTGACAGTCGATCATTCTAACTTATTTATCTAGTCTTTCGTTAAAAAAAAAAAAGAAAACTATTATTTACTTTTATTAACGCGGTCGTTACTGCTGCCGCCGCCTGGCAGTAGCGTCACTGTACTAACCCGGGGAAGTTAAACTAGTAAATTTTTTCCCCGGCGTTTAATTGTCGTAGTGCTTTCACACAATTCACAAGAGCGCATTTTTGCTGTGACCAATTTTCTAGTGTCCAACATTTGTACACCATTTTTATTTTTATTTTTATTTCTATTTCAGCAAGTATCTCACTCTTTCTTTTGGAACAGCACTACCATTGCTATCACTGGCGCCGGAGCTTCGTATGAGTTTTTCGCGTATATAATAAAAAAGAGGCGAAACAGCGAGTGCGTACGAGTGAGAAAATCGAGTGAAATAAAAAGAAAAATTACGAGTGGGATGAGTATTTGTATTTGTACGTCTGTGAGTTAAAAATAAAATACGCGAGGTATTAAAGTGGGTACTTGCAAACTGCAACAGTGAAAATTTTTACGATTTAAATACCCGCACCAATTCTTCGATGCTATACCACTTTTTCGAGATACCTTGATTTTTCGCGGTCGATCGGTATCCTATTCAACACAGCTTTTAAATTAAAACTTCGATTGTTGGTTTTGTTGATTAATCCGCAGTTTTGGTCCATCGAATTGACAGGAATAATAACAACAGGCTCTCGAAGTGGTTTTATCTGCAATCAAAAAATGAAAAAATTTTAGAGTTATGGAAATCAATGCGGGGGTGGTACGAAAATATTTATTTTTTAAAAAAACTTTAGATTATAAACATTTTTCGTAGTTTATCAAGTTGATGAGTGCTTAGAAAATTTTTGAGGAGTTTTTTAAAACCTAAAAATATGATCAAAATTTGAAATTTTGAACGTGAGGCAGGATGTTTTAAAATTTTGTCAGAGATTGATATTTAAAAATTGCGAGCTGAAATTCTTCATTTTCCACTTAATCAATAAAAAACAAGATTTCCTTAAACTTACTAATATTCTATCTCGTTCTACAGGGAACGTAGTGAGAAGCATAGTTCACATTATTTCTATGAAATTGAATAATGTAAGAAAAAAGGTGAAGAAAAGATGTGTCTAATAATTTTTTGATAAATTTACTTTTTCAAAAATTATTCGAGGTTAAAGTTTGGCCCGTCCTGAATTATTATAATATCGAGGGAAATTATTTTTAATTAAATAAAAATCTTCTCTAAATAGATAGAAGAATATGTAATTATTACTGTATTGTACAATACAACACACAATAGTAATTTATGTCATATGACCGCAAAGTGGTGATTTTCTGACAACGACGATGTTGCGATATGAGCTTAAGGCTCGTGGCGGGAATGTACGAAAACGTACGCAATTTTAACGTCCGAGGCGAAGCCGAAGACAGAAATTTTTTTTACGCTCGTTTTCGCACACTCGCGTCACAAATTTTAAAGCGAATATCGTAAAATCGTCGTTGTCAAAATCACTACTTAGTGGCCAAATGACATACAATATTTTTGTTATTATCGCTCCATAAGTTTAACTTTTGAGGGATAGGGAGGCAAATAATGACATATTCAAAATTTTATGAAGTTTCACAAGAGAAAAAAAAACTTAATTTTATATTAATTATATTTTTATTAATATTTATTTATAACGTGGTTGTTATTTTATTAACATTAGGTCCGCTTCGTAATAAACTGCCAGCAGAAAAAGAATTAGCGCCACTCAATAGTAACTAAGTTTAAAATTTACTCAATATCCATTGGTCGGTACACTAGAATTTGATTTATTTTATTCTAAATTTCATCCGATTGCACAAGGACAGTACGGAAAAAAGGGGGATGAAGTAAACTTTGCGGCCTAAGCCGCGGAAAAAAGGCGGTATGGTAGAGTCTCTCGGAATGAGTATCTTTTCGGACGCCACCCAACGCTCAAAAGTTGAACTTTTGGAGCGAGTATAACAAAAAAATGTTATTCGATACTCAAGTAACACTAATTAAATATTACACTGAGAAATAGTATATTACACCCCTTGGAAAGGAAAATAAGAAAAGCCTCAGATCACATGTAATTGTTGGCCGAGGCGAAGCCGATAGTGTAATATACTATTATTCTGTAATCAATTTATTGCTATGATCAAACATATTTGTTACTGCAAAATATATTTTTTTGTAATACCGTATTTTGCTACTTCAACAAAATTATTATTGTTAGTGTAGAAATGTGAGCACAATAATAACAACCTTTGGCATCAAATTAATTGATATTAATGTCTTAAATTACACACTATAAACGATAGCGTCATAAATAAAATATGTCCATCATAATACCGTAGGATCGCTGTATAACTGCTTGGTCATGATATCCATCATTAATATATAGTCAGACTGAAAAATAAAAAGAACTTCGAATATATTTAAATATCAACGTGTCATTGTTACATGATATATTATCCAAAGACATTATATTTGAGTGATTCCTGGAATTGCATTAACATACCAGGTGAACCGATGTGCACCCGTATATAAATTTTCTATGTCACCCTAAAATAGCACCGAAGGATTGGGGGAATGTGTAATAATAGATGATAACTCGTGACGAAAGGACGAAAAAATAAAATTAAATCAATTCCTTCTTTTTCTTTTTTTTTTTTTTATTTTTAAAAATAGTTTATATTTATTCAAACTCACGAGATTATAAAAACAAATTGACGAGTCTAACACTACCAAATCTGGAATGTTAAATCTAACGATCGGTTTTTTGTTAATTCGTACAAAATTAGTCCGGTGGACTTAACTTGTTAAGCGCTCACTGTATATACCTAACACTATATATTTGCGGCCATCGACGTGACCACTATTTTCTTATCGGTTATCTCGTTAACACTCTGTGGTCAGATAACGAGCTAGAATAATTGCCTAGGTAATAATTAGTCAGAGAAAATCGAGAGAATAAAATTCTTTTAAAGATAGTTATTACGGCTGACTAATGTGCGCTTTATCTACTTGTTTTTTTTTTTTTTATATTCCCATTTAATTTAGAGCGTTATTTTTTATTGTAAATGACAAAATTGAAAGATGAAAATATTATTTTACTTTCTTTTTTTTTTTTTTAGGCAAAAATATTAAAAAAAAAATTTTTTTTTATGTAGTCAAGATCGTCGGCTAAAAAAAAAAAGGCGATTTTATAGAATTTCTCGTGAGCTTGTTATGAAAGATATGTTTATAAAAGTTGTTAAGGATGATCAATAAAATCTCAAATTACATAATTAAAAATTTTTTTATTAATTTTTTTTTCAATTTTTTCACTAATGATTCGGTACTCAAACGAAACGCCCCATTTAAGGGAGGTCGGCTTTTATACGATAACTCGGCAACGGCTTATGTGAAACAAAAAAATCGGAATGTTTTAGATTTGGTATGACAAAGTCTACAAATAGACTATTGATATTAATTTTGAACAACTATTGTTAATATCAATTAACAAAAACCGAAATGAATTGAAAAAAATTTGTGTGTGTGTGTGTGTAAACCTCATAACTTTTGAACGGCTTGACCGATTTGATCACGGTTGGTGCAATTCGAAAGGGCTTGACTGAACTTAGATTTTGAATATACTTTGGAACGATTTGGACCGGAAGATTTTGAGAAATCGCAAAAAAACTACAAAAAAAATTTTGTTTAAATGTGGTTTTATTGGAATAACTTTTAAACGGCTTTACCGATCAATTCCAAAAACTAATCAGCTCTTGGCATTAAAAATTACGGTGATCGCTGACAGTCCAGTCAAAATCAGTTGATTTGTTCGTGAGTTATCGTTGACGACAGAAAACAGAAAAAAGTGGTTTTTCGGAATAACTCCGAAATTTTTCGTCCTATCAATTTAAACTTGAAGATTTTTTATGAAGCTTAAAAACTGCGTCGAATGCTACCAACCACGTTAAAAATTGATTTATTCATTAAAAAGTTATTGCGATTTGAAAAATTTAAAAAATTTTCCTTGAAGAGCCTCAAAAGCATACAAAAGCTATTTTTAAGCTCGGAGAGCTCAAGACAACACCAAATTGTATTTATGAGCTCGAAGAGCTCAAAATGTCATAAAGTGCAATTTCAAGCGTTTAGGTATAGAATTGGCGGGAAGTTGCAGGGATGGCCTTTAGGGTAAACCGTTTTCTCATAATTTTTCGCTGTTATTTATGAAAAAACTATTAGGATCGTATACAAAATCAAAGTACGTTTACGTACGTTAGGTACATCATTCAAATGTCTGAATAAAATAGTGTATATCTGAAGTAATCGATAGATACTACAATTTCGATCCGTGTATATTTCATTATGACTAAAATAATAATTTCCAAATTGTTAATAAAATAATTATCTACTATAAAACGAATGCAAACGTAAAATTTCATTAGATAGACAGAGAGTAGTAGGTAATTTTTGGCCTAGACCGATGGATATATATGCAAATTAGAACTAATTTATCAAACTTTAGATTCAATCCACAAAAATTTTACAAGTTATCGCATTCAATAGTTATTTTCCAAAGAAACAGTGAAAGTATCAATTTTTGAATATTTTTAAGAATTAAAATTTCTGACCTATACTATTTTAATTAAAAGAACAAAAAATAAGTATGCAAATTGAAGCTTATTTCATAAGCTTTCAGATGCAATTCACAGAAATTTAATAGGATATTACGTTTAGTTGTTATTGCGCTAAAAAAAAAGTAAAAGTAATGATTTATGAGATTTTGTCATTCCTAAACTATTGAATCTAGGAAAAAAAATAAGCAAGCAAATTAAAGCTTATTGATCAAGCTTTCAGATGCAATTTACAGAAATGTGATAAAATATCGCGTTCAATTGTTATCACACGGAAAAACAGTAGAAGTGAAAATCTTTGCGATTTTTGAAAATTTTTGAATTGTTGTCATTTATAAACTAATTGACCGATTTGGCTCATCTTCGAATTTAACCTCGGAAATCGTTCTAAGAGTGAGTATGTTACATTTTATTGAGGTTCGTATAGAATTGCGGGATTAAGAAACGAGACAAAGCCGATTATATCGTACATATATATGTAGTTAGATTTCTCTATGAAATCTACTAAAAAATCGAATTTTTTGAAAATGACCTGCTAGACTACTCCCTTAAGTAATTTTAATACGAAAATTATTTATATTAAGTTCAATAAAAATTCTAAGTTATTGTTAATATTAAAAATTCCAAGTTACCAATAAAAATTTTGAATTAATATCATTTATATATTTTAAGAGTAATTGTTAAATTAAAATTTAAACTTTTTTTTTAACATACATTCTTTGTTCATTTTTCTATGGCAGAAAAGTTAATTGTTTTTTTTTTTTTGCAAGTACAAAAGCAAAAGAAGGTAATAAATTATTATAAATGAAGAATGAATTATTATGACGTTAATTGGACATTCGTTTCCACTAACAAGTTAACTCGGCGTTGTTAATGGTCGAGTATTAAGCATAGAAAAAAAATAAGCTGGTGAGTTAATAAAACGAACACCAATGCTGGAGTGTAATTTATTTTCTATCTTACTTATTACTTTTGTGTTACAAATAAATCTCGTTAGTTATTATTCTGTAGCATTTTTTAAAAATATCAATTGCCATTTATTCATGTTTTGATAAATAACAATAATTTTTGAGTTATGTCATGAAACTTTTGAACTTCTCAAAATTCCTTAAGGAAAATTTATGAAGTGGTTTGATATGCTGAGAAATGATCATATAAAAAATTTGATACCGTCGTAAAAATGTTTTTGTTTGCCATTTATCTTGACAGTGTTCAAAATTCCGAGATGTGTACAAAAATTTTTGAATTCCGAAAGCCAAAAAGGTCTACAATAAAAAATTGAAGTTTTAGACACAAAAATTTGACGAAACACTTGCTGTATAAATGAAGCTATTATGAATAAAAAAAATACTAATTGACAAAAAATTGTCAAAATTGACAAAAATTTTTATGAGTCTTCTTGATTTTAGATCACAGAATTTTTGGATTTTTTAAATAAAAAGGGCATACAATTTGAAACACACGGTAAAGGCTCCAAATATTGACCAGTTAATAAGAGAAAATGAACATAAATACATTATTTGTAAATTTATAAAAATACATAACAATAAACATTAAATTGTAATAATCAACGTTACAGCTGATTGTTCCGAATATTGAACATTACTCATTAAATATTTACCCCCTGTGTTCCAACTACTGACCTGAAGGATTATGCTTACTAGACTTATAAATAATTTTTACTTTTAATCTATAATAGTTTTCGATATTAGGTAATCTATTCACTGAAATGTTGATAATTTCAGTATTGTTGTTGGTTGTTCTGTATTTTTGATACAATACTACTTTTCAGTACTTATATTTAAATCAATGGCCGAAGCCATACTAATATAAGGTACATTGGATAATTTATAACACCAATTATTGACCAGAGTATTATTTAAATTATTAATATTATGTTTCTAACAAAAATTGTTGATAATTAATCTTCGATATTCAATTGTTTTGACAAATACTTATTTATTGGTTATGAAGTATTCAATTTTATTTAAATTGATCACAAATGTACTCACCAAATACTAAGTACTTTCACAATTTTCTGACATCTGTACACAAAATGATTTTTATCAAAACAATTTCATATGTTTATGTGCATGCACAAATTTTTATTTCAAATATGATTAAAAAAAGTTTGGAAAATCCAAAAGTGCACGCCTCATAATCTCATTTTTCACAATAAAATTGATTAAAATAACAGATAAAAGCAAAATAATAAAAACAGAAAACTGCTATGGTTTACTGACGCCATAACTCTAAGGTGAGGAAAAAACTATAATAAAATGTATAGATAAATATGCGAAAAATCCACAGTCATATATATGATTTTTAGTAAATAATAACTTAACGACAGTGAATTGAACGCTCAAATTAATTGAGAGAAAATCCGTCGTGTGTTACTTTTAGATAATAAAAAAAAAAAATTTTTTCAGTACGATCATTTTTCTCGACCGATTTCCCCTGCCACATACACCCATCCATACATGGACGTCCAGAAAATATTATGTTTAATGTTATTATTTACTATGTTAAACAAAAATTAGAGGAAAACGGTTGACCCTGAAGGCCATCCCTGCAACTTCCGCTAATTCCATACTTAGGCGCTTAAAATTGCACCAATGACGTTTTTGAGCTCTTTGAGCTCAAAATACAATTTATGGGTTATTTTGAGCTCTCCGGAGCTCAAAGATATTACTTTCCTATGCTTTAAAAGCTCTTCGAGCTCAAAAGTCTGATAGAGATTTGATGACACTATTTTTTGAATTTTTAAACCGCAATAACTTTTGAATGAATAAACCGATTTTTACGCGGTTAGAAGCATTCGACGCAGTTTTTTAAGCCTCACAAAGAATCTTAAATTTTGAATTGACCGCGCTAGGAATTTTGAAGTTATTCCGAAAAAACACTTTTTTCGGTTTTCTTTCGTTCACGATATCTCTCGAACGAATTAACCGATTTTGACCGGACTGGTGGCGATCGACGTGGTTTTTTGAGGTTAAGAGCTGATTAGTTTTTGAAATTGAACCTTTAAGCCGTTTAAAAGTTATTCCAAAAAAACCACATTTGAAAAAATTTTTTTTTAGTTTTTTTAAGATTTCTCAAAATCTATTAATCTGAATCGGTCCAAATAGTTTTCAAAATCTAAGTTTGGTCAATCCCTTTCGAATGGCACCAACCGCGATGAAATCGGTCGAGCCGTTCAAAAGTTATAAGCGGTTCACATACTTTCACACACACACACACACACACACACACACACACACACACACACACACACACACACACACACACACACACACACACACACACATACATACAGACACCGTGACAACCTCGCGGGGATAGTCAGGAAGCTTCCTGTCACCTTCAAACGTCGAGATCTGATGAAAACTCGATTTTTGCAAAACGGTGAAACAATAACTTCCCGATTTTTGAAAAATCTTCGATTTTCTTAGCGGGAAGTTAAAAATTGTTATTGAAATAGATTTTATATACCTGACAAATTATTTGACTTGATGTAAGTGTATTAATATTAACTTGTAAGTGCGATATAAATAACAAAATCAATTTCACTTTCGAGAAAACTGGTTTTTTGAAATGTGTCGAGAGTATAGAGCACAACCTCAACGCTTTCGCTTATAAGGCGTGCAATTGATAATTACATACTGAGAATATAATTTGATATTTCAAAATCACGTTGTTATGCTGCTTGGTTAATATTTGGTTCCTTTTACCCTTATTTTTTGTATTTTTTCGCTAAAACAACAGAAAAAAAAAAACGACGATTTGAAGAAAACAACAGTATTATTCCACTTAATCTCAACGTCAAAATCGTCTTTTGTCTATGTCGAGCTATTTTAGAATCCTGCTTTCATACACTGTAAAAAATTTGCGGAGTGAACGCGGAGTGAATGAAGAGTGAATGATTTTTAATTGATTCACTCCCAGCGGGAGTGATATTTACTCCGAGAAGGAGATAATTTTTATTAATAATGAAATTCACTCCCAAAATAAATGAATTTATAAATAAAAAATTCTTTGTAAAGAAAATATTTTTATAAACCCTTCTTATATTTAATTATCAATAATTTAATTTATTATTTTAATAATATTTCATTTTAATTATTATCATAATGTTTTTATTTATTTTTTTATAAATTAATTATAATTCAAAATTGTCAAATGTCTCAACAATAAAATTTGAAATTTTTTTATATTCAATATCTGAAATAGTTAATTAAAAAATATGTAGATATGTAGATATATATATATATATATATATATATATATATATATATATATAGGGGGGAGGGGGCAAAATGGGGTACCCCCAAAATTTCGTAAGAAAATTTTTTTTTCCAAAAAGCTCTTTCAGCTTCCTAAAATATATTTTAACGTCATTTCCTACAATTTATAAGAAAAATAAATTTTTTAATTAAAACAAAAAAAATTTTTTTCTAACTTTTCCTACAGTAATTTTTATCGTCATTGTGCATCGTAATAAATTTTTCACATCTACGATTACTTTTCTAAATTTTCAAGTTCTCGCTTTACAAATGAATGATTAAAAAAAAATCGGGGAGTCATTGGTTCCATGCCAGTTTCCGAAAATCAAGTTCTAATCTGATCTTCACATTTTTAAGATCCTAGGAACTGAGTTCTTAATATTCCTACGAGGATATCTGTCGGCGTATGTGTATGTGAGTGTAAACCTCTAATGTGTCGAAGAAAAATCTTCCCGGGTCAAAAAATTTAATTTGTTTTATGATTAATGAAAATTTTTAATATTTTTCATTCAATTTAATTTTATTATGTGTGTCTATTTTATATAAGAATTTAATCTGTTATTGCCCGTACTATTCCCAATTTAGACCAATTTCAGATCATTTTTTATGTTATAATAAAATTGTTTTCTATTGTTTCAAGACCAAAATCAGACTTTTTTTTATCACAATCAATTAGCTGGTTTTGATCGCATCAAGGTCAAAAACAGACCAAAACGTTCCATAATTTTTAGTCGGTTTTTCATCGCCTGTAGATCAAAAACCGACCTTTTACGAATTTGATAATAATAATATTAATAATAAAAATAAAAATAATAATAATACATTTATTTATTATTATTCTATTCATGTCCTCGAAGATCCTCTACAGGGCACGGCTTTTCATTCTCTAAAACTGAAATAGTGACCATTCACTATTTCGTGGTGCAATGTTATATAAATCGGTATTCTTCGCACTACCAAATAGTGAATACCGCTCATGAAATGATGCGTGAAAGTATTAAATTTAATATTAATCTTGCCCTCTTGTCAACATTTTAATCTTGTCGATGTATTTACATTGTGTTTAATATCGATAATTAGAAAACTTTAGATCCATAATCAAACGATGAGAACTATTTTATATACGTATGTTAATACAAATTTATTAGTTATCACTGCAACTAATATTCGCAGTTACAAAACTTTTATAATCCATGAAATGTTAACCTATGACAAATAAATATGACAGATGTAAGGTTATAATCGACGTTCAGTTCATACAACAAGAGAGCGCATGAATATATTTTAAATTAATTTATTTTCTCAAATAAATGCGACTTATAATTTTTAATGAGATACTTTTGAGTCAAAAAAATTGTCACCATCTTAGTCGACTTTTGGCCTTCAAACATTTAGAGTGAAAATTGTAGATCAAAAACAGTATAAGATTTCATATTGAATTTGAAAACAATACATAAAGTCCATCTACAAATTAATTAGACTAAAAACCGATCAAACTTTTAAAACTTTTTAGTCTTATTAAGGTAAAAGACCCAGTTATTGACACTGAACTAGTTATTGACACTTGCAATTTTATTTTTACTAAATAAAACAAATCGACTCTAATAAATTAATAAATATAGTTTTTGAATTATAAATTTTTAAATAATTTGTTTGATATATTTTATATATTTATATATTTCACAAATACCATAAATATAAAATATATAAAAATGTTATGTGGTACTCAAATGAAAGAACTCGATGAGTGTAACATCGGGATGAGCTTATATCTTTAAAAACTTCAATAATTAAGAAATGATATTGTATCTTGTCAACTAATGATATTTTTAAAGATATAAGCTCATCCCGATGTTACACTCATCAAGACCTTTCATTTGAGTACTCACATCAATTTTTCATATATTTTATATATTTATATATATTATATATATGTATATATGAAAATATATCAAAAATGCATCTGGATACTCAAATAAAAGCTCTTGATGAGTGTAACATCGGAATGAGCTTATGTCGTTAAAAACATCATTAGTTAACAAAATACATTATCATTCGTTAATTATTAATATTTTCATAAATATAAATCCATTATGATTTTATACTCATCGAGAGCTTTCATTTGAGTACCCACATGAATTTTTTCATATATCTTATATATATGATATTTATAAAATATATGCAAAGTGCATGTGGGTAGTCAAGGTCAACAACAATTTATAAATAAAAAATCTATTAAATAAACATTTTCTCGTGGACTGAATTATGAATCTAAACCATTCTGGAATCCACCGGAGACACACAAAAAATTTCATTAAAATCGGTCCAGCCGTTTAGGAGGAGTTCAGTGACAAACACACGCACAGAAGAAATATATATATATATAAAGATTAATTAATTTTGAGATTTTTTTTGTAGAACGAAAATTCATCCTTATTTTATTTATTTTAAAAACTCCGAACGCGGATGTTTTTCGGAGTGAAATTCGAGATCATTCCGAAATCACTCTGAAATCACTCCGCAAATAAAAACTCCGGATTCACTCCCTACGCGGAGTGATTAATTACTTCACTCTGGAACTCCGAGTGATAGGAGTGGAATGGGAGTGAAATTCACTCCCGATTCACTCCGGATTTTTTACAGTGTAATAGAACAAAATTGAAAAATAATTAATTTTGAGTATTTTCGTCAGTATCAATACAAATTTCAGTTCTATAGAAAAACCTAATAATTCATCAACATCATAAAAAACCCATTTAAGACTATTTTAAAACGATCTTTCAGGATAAAACCAGGGCATCGATCGCAAAAGTTCTTCTAAAAAATTGATGGTAGAATTTATAAATCATATGGTAAAGGGTATCGATAGATAAATCTCAAAAGAAATGACTTTAAGCTTCGGCGAATCTTTTTCAGCGACTATATTTATTCATAGCTGGTGATAGTGTCTTGTATAAGGTCACAAAGTGACCTCTTGTGTCTCCTTTTCTTCCTCTTCTCCTTTTTGGTCTAGTTCTTGGTCTCACGCTCGATCTCAGTAACTCAAATACAGTACAGGGTCTTTCGCTTTTCCGGTATTTCTCATAAACTTCCGCTTCTATTTCTGGTGGAACAAACTTTCCCGAAAGTCTGATCTGATAAAGACAGTGTCTAGTGTGTCACCGAGAAAAACTACATCAAATGCCGGGAAGTAACCTCTTTGAAGATCAAACTTTACTTAAATATTTACTCGCTTTTTTATCTTCCATTGTTTTGTTGAAGTTGTCTTACTTATTATTTTTATCATTACAAGTAATCGATTAATGTCAAACTTTATTTTTTTTTACTGAGTACTTTTAGCTCTGCACTTGACAGATGAACATGGTATTAAATACTATGAATTTTTTTTAGTAAAAATATTGATGACATGTTATAAAAGTTTGTGTGAAAAGTTATTTTTCTTCTTTTATGTTCTCAAGAGATATAAGAAGACATGATTTATTTTATACTGTCTTGGTGTCAGTTTTTATAATGAGATGAAACTGTTTTTCATTTCTACTAAGGCGATCAGATTAGTCTGACAAATTTTTATTTTGTAAGAAAAGAAATGATGAGATAAAACATAAAAGGGGATATTACGTGATTTATTTCGGAAAATTAATAATACGGAAAAAATTTTCTACTCAGGCCAGGCATAGTCATTTTCATATAGGCTTATGAAAAAAATTTTCTGATATGGCTTGATATGCACATATTTAATTTTTATTCGATCATATATATCTTGCTCTGCCCTGAATATGGACATAAGCGGTATTAAAGGTGTCTAAAAGACACATGGCTACATCAGGTTTGATATTTCCTGTATAGAAAAAGGTTCACTCGAGCCAAGAAAATATTTTTCTTTCTTATTATTTTCTTGAGCGAAAAAAACTTTTTAACACAAAATTTCACTTATTCCAACAAAATTAATTCTCTTGCTTTTAAGAAATACGTATCTTGATCCAAGAAAATTTATTTAAGTCAAGAAAATATTCTTGTTTTGAGAAAATTCAGCCTCTTGATCCAAAAATTTAGTTCTTGACAGAAGTAAATTTTCATTAATATTTTTATTGATTAACATGTCAAATGGGAAGATCAAATAATATTGAATTTTTTTTTCATTCAATATGTATAATTGCACGCTAAAATAATATAAAATGGGTATCCAAATATCCAAGAGAAAAAATTTTCTCAAGGTGAAAAATTTTTTTCTCAGCTGAAGTAGGTGGCACTGCTTCCCCTAAAGTATATAAAATCTTGATCAAATATAAAAATTTCTTGTATCAAGTATTTATGATAATTTGAATTAAGAAAAAATTACCTCCACCAAGAATAGAATTTCAAGAAAAATTTTTACTTCGGCCAACACAACTTCGGTTTTCCTTCAGGCATCTGAAAATTTTCTTGAGCCAAGAATTTTGTTCTTCAGTCAAGGAAATTTTTCTTTCTGTGTGGAGTGGCTTTTATACGACCTGATTTATGCGTATATATTTTTTGACATGTTCATATATGATCTATTAAGTTTTGATCTAAGTAATTTGCACATCAGAACATATTATGCCATATCAGACTATATAAGGACATATACGGTCATATATCGATATATAAAGCCTAATACAAGGAAAAAAAATCCTATGAAAAATTACAATGGTAACATTGTAATTCAGGACTAGACTTTCAGTATGTTGATTTTTACGATGCTGCCGTCTACAGAATACAATTTGAATTATTGAAAATTACGATGTTATTTAGTCAATTTTTCTTCCGTAAGAGCAAGTGAATAAGGACGCATACTATATGTTTTAATAAAGAGAGACAGAGTCCAGTAGTTTGCGACGCCATTACCAAAAGATGACCAACTACTGTATGGAGGGTCTTATTATGTGACTGAACAGAAAACTTAGATATTCCCTCCGATAGCGTAAGGGGATAAACCTTGGAATTGTGGCGGAGAGGACACTGGGTTTGATTCCTCGGTGATACAGAATTATTTTTTCGCTGGCCTAAACTTCTTTTTAATTTGAGTGATCGAAATTTACGATGTTACATATAAATTATGATGTTTGAGTTTTGGTCCGGCGCTACAATGTCCTATACTAAAAATTACGATGTTTTCATCGTAATTTTTCGTACAATTTTCTTTCCGTGTAAGACCATATGTGTACTGATATGGGCTGAAATTTTCGATTTCCATATCAAGCCATATAAAGACATCAGAAATATTAATATGGCCTAATATGGTATACTATTATCATATATGTCCTAATATGGCCATATATGATCCTATATGGTCATATATGTCCTGATATGGACATATCTCCCTTGTTACGCCCATGTATTCTTTGATATGGCCATATATGGCCTACTATAATCATATATGGTATATATATGTCCTGATATGATCATATCTGTCTTGCTTTGGCCATTTAAATGATAATTATCTTGGTTTCACCATAGATGGCCTAATATAGCTCTATACGATCTAATATGGTCAATTTTCCTACAGTAGTAAATGGACACATAAAAATTTTTAATATTACCTTAAACACTGAAAAAAGTTTTTTTCTACCTAGGAAATTTTTCCTTATGGATAAAAAAATGGTATTCTTATGATTAGAATACGAAAGTTTTTTAACTATAAGAATAAAGTTTTCTGACTGTCAAAAAACTAGCCTAATAATAAAACGTGGTGTTTTAAGGTTAAGAAAACCAGTTTTTTTAAATCAAGAAAATTCGAATAAAAAATTTAGTACTCTAGGTGGAAAAAAATTTTTTTTTCAGTGTATGGACATATCAAGTCTTTTATAAATTTTTTTTACGACAAAATTAAGAGACTATCACAGATAATAAAGATACGATTATCGATCCGGTTTTATTTAAATTTGTTTGCTTGAGTGTTAATTTGCGTTGGTAATCATGATTTACGCACACAAGTAATTGTTGGCACTGCGTGAAGTCATGCGGTAATACTAGAATTAACGAACAGCCATTAACTGACCGAGATAACGAACACCTGGATTTTACTATTTTATATACTTAAATGTTACAGAATTTTTTTTACGGAAAAATTATTTTTTATTTTCTATTTTTTGGACTTGATTTTATTGTCGATTAATGTGAAAGAAAAAAATTTAATTTATAAACTAAATATTAAGATGCAAGAAAAGTTTTATTCAATTAATTTATGCTGAGTTAATTTTTTAAAATCTAGAAATTATAAATTCAAAAGCTCAAGATAATTTGAAATAAGAATATACCAACAATTTTTCAGTAAAAATAATGTAAACTTGAATATTTTAAATATAATTTATAAAAATATAATTTAAATAAATTAATGTTATCAACTTTTTCTCTCACTTAGCTTGTCACAACCCGACTAGAAATTTCGTGAGGCATTGTCGAACAATCAATTCGGGGAAGTTTGGCTTTCCGAACTTTGGCAAGCCTAATTCACGCCTCATTGATTACACTATAGGCAAGCCAAAGTTCGGCATTGCCATAGTTTTTCCAAGCAACGCCCAAATTCGGCAAACCGAACTTTGGCAAATCTTCGGTAACCGTGGGTTCATGCAAGTCAGGTACACTAATAGTTTGTCAAACTTCGTTCTGCCGTAAGTTTTCAAAGCTTCGCCCAAGTTTGGCAAACCAAACTTCGGGAAATCTTCGGTAACCGTGAGGTTCAGGCACGCCAATAGTTTGTCAAACTTCGTTCTACCGTAAAGTTTTCCAAGCTTCACCCAAGTTTGGCAAACCAAACTTCGGGGAATTCTTCGGTAACCGTGAGGTTCATGCAAGTCAGGCGCGCCAATAGTTTGTCAAACTTCGTTCTGCCGTAGGTTTTCCAAGCTACGCCCAAATTCGGCAAATCTTCGGTAACTGTGATTTCATGCAAGTCAGGCATACCAATAGTATGTCAAACTTTGAACTGCCGTAGGTTTTCCAAGCTATGTCGTCCAAGTTTGGCAAACCAAACTTCGGTAAATCTTCGGTAACCGTGACTTCATGCAAGTCAGGCATACTTATAGTATGTCAAACTCCCGACTAGAAATTGTAGTGAGGAATGCCGAAGAATTAGTGAGAGACAAGTTTGGCTTCCCTAACTTAGGCCTGCCTAGGTTGCACCTCATAAAAACCAAGGTAGGCTGAACGAAAATTGGCATGCCGAAAATATTCAAAATTTGGTTGTGATCCTGAAACTGTGTGGCATTGCCGAAGTTCGGCATATTATGGAAATGCCGGACTGATTTGTAATAACTGTAACCACAAATAATTGCTTAAGTTCAGCTTGCCAAACTTGGACGTAACTAGGAAAGTCTTATGGATTCCTTAAGTCTGATATATCATGGGAATGCCGAACTGGTTTCAAGTAACGATAACTTGAATTTTTCCAGTTTGGAGCGAACTTGGCTTTCCGAACTTAGGCTAGCCCAATTCGAATCTTATTTGTTTTAAATTAGGCAAACCGAACATTGCTCCTGCTTATAAGTATCTTGAGGCAAGAAGTCGCTCATCATCGGCGTAGCGTCGCGGTATGGTATAGGGCTCTCGTGCGTCGGGTACGGTGTTCGAGTCTCGCGTTCGACATGTACGATTTTTAATAATTAATAATTACTAATTATAATTACTATTAAGGCGAGTGTGAAGTAAAGTTAAGTGTTATGTGTGACTAATGTATTTAACTCCTACATCATCTCCTTCCCCCTTGACTTATCAAATCTACCAATCAAAAAAAACTTCTTCACATTTAAAAACGCTCGAAAAAAATTACAGAAAAACTGAAATTGAATAATAAAAAATAATATTAAATAAAAGCAAAAAAAATGTATTTTTTTTTATTCACGAAATATTTGAAAAATTTAGTCCTAAATTCAATATTTATACTTAAAATGGTAAAAGTAGATAAAAAAAATAAGTATTTGTTATTATTAATTTTCGCTTGATAATAAAAAAAGCTAAAAACCAAGAAAGAATTAAATTTGGATTCTTCCTTGCGAATTTGGTTTCTGAAATGCTGCCTACTTAGGTAGCCGAATTCGGGCCGAATGAGGTTTAGATAGTCACCAGCAAGTGTGGTTTCCAAACTGCAGCCTAATCAGGTAGCCAAGTAAGGCTGAGCCTCGCAACTGCATTACATCCCAAACTTGGGTCTGGTTTGGATGCCTCACTTACCGCAAGTTTGGAATTCGGCATGCCTTACTTGCACCAAATCACTGCCTCAATGAAATTTCTAGTCGGGATGTAGTGAAAAAAGCAGATTATTACGTGTTCAGTATAAATGCAATCCAATTGTAGATTATAGAGACAGAAACAATTGTTATACGAACGCCACTCACGATATTACCGAGAAGTCTAATGAGATTACTAGGTTACTCACCGGAACAGGCTGTATAGCAAATGGCATGTTCGGATAAGTATAAACAACTCGTAGTATGAGGTTTCAGTAGATGAAGCAGATTCTAGTCAGACGATATAAAAGTCACCTGTCCTGCCTGGAAGCGTTGATGGATAGGGAGTGGAGTATGATTGGAAATACGATGTGTCATACAATCTCTTCAGCGGACAAGAACTAACGATTTTTAATTATCAATTTCTCTTTTTTTTTTTTTTTTTTACGTTGACTTGATGAGATACAAAAGTACATGATAAACAGTGATATAGAATTAAATTGTTTGATCAAAGTTGTTTGATATTACAGAGTTCCCATGCAAAAAATTCTGATTCACGAAGAATTTAAATCTGAATTTTAGATTGAAATTCATATTTTGACACAAGATTAAAATAAGATTTGTAAGTATACTATAATTATTTAATGTAATAATTTCCCCTAAATATTTTGAAGTCTTTATAAAAATTCTGAAGCAGGATCGAAAGTTCTACAGGCGTGCTAATTTCTATCTACAAGTCAATTTAAAATTTCTATTGATCTCAAGACTAATTCATATTTGTGTCAAAATATGAATTTCAATCTAAAATTTAGATTTTAATTTATTTTTACCAGAATTTTTTTTTGCAAGAGTTGTAAGATTATGAATTGGTGTCAGAACTTTGTGTGCAAGAAAATATAATTGTATGTTAAAAGTAACCAGGATCATTTTCTATAATTTTTATACTTTATCTCTCATGTTTTTAGTAGATTTCATAGAAATCTAACTATTACGTGGTCCTCATGACGGAACTTTTGAAAAAATTTTGCTATATTTCGACTTAGCTCGTCAAGCGAATTCAGAAAATGCATATGGTTCAAAAGTTTATATATGTATGTATATTTATATATATATATATATATATATATATATATATATATATATATATATATATATACCTGCTATATATGCTGCTATATATATATATATATATATATATATATATGGGATATAACGCGGCTTGTCAGGACGATAGCGTCGCCAATTTACAACGGATCTCTACCAAACTCAACATACTTATTCTACAGATAAATACCAAAGTCAAGTTCGAAGATGAGCTTAATCGGTCAAGTAATTTAGAAATACCAGGATTTCAAAATTTTGAAAATCATAAAAATTCATATTTCTTCACTTTCGAACTCGAATAACTTTTGAATGGGATAACTTATTGCAATTCTGTAAATTGCATCCGAAAGCTCTTTAAATAACCTTTAATGTGAGTACCATGTCATATGTGTAGTCTCAAAATTATGCCCCATTCCCCTATGCCAATTATGAAATTTGCTATTGCACTGGTTTTAGTATTTGTCCGTCGATATATATTTTTGTCGATTGCATATAAGTTAAAAAGCCCTAGTTCTGTATACAATCTTCGTTATATTTTTTTCTATTCATGATGAAATCTACTTCCATTTCGGCTGCCGAATGGTCTTTTTTATAATTAATATGGCCATTATTTTTAGTTTTTTAATTATGTCTAATACTAATCTGCAGTCACTATTATAGACTACCGAAAATTACGAATTATCTACAGATGAACTTAATGCATAAAAACGATTTTGTTAAAACAACAAAAGACGGAATACCAAAAAAATGTATTGTAGTTATAAATGAGTACACGCTTAGCAATAAATTCATTAGTTTCCTTAAATTAACAAAATGGGTAAAGTTGTAATAACAAATCAGTTTGTTACGTCACAAAATTAATCTGTTGTACTAATAAAATCGTTTTGTTAGGATGACAAAATTATTTTATTAAATTAACTAAAAGATTTTGCTATAATAACAAACCTATAGTAATCTATAAATTGCTTATGATAACCTAGAATTTATTATCATAAAATATGATTTGAAATCATTATGCTAACATATTCATTTGTTACTACAACATGTCTTATATTGTCCCAACAAACTTTTTTTGCATACGTCAGTAGATATCACAAAAGATAAGTGTTCATACGAAGAAACTGAGGGTATTGTCCGCAACTGTTTATGGAATAGAACTATACCAATGTAAAGACGGTAATAGCGATGTGACAAAGTTGATATGTCATTACAGCCTTCTGTAGAAGCTTACCGCCCTCTATTGAATTGTAGAAACAATTATGTGCAGTATCGTTATCATTAATATCAAGTACTTCTTGGAAAGAGAGAAGCCTTGTTTCAATAAATATTATTATTACACTGAGAAAAAAAATTTCTTTTTAAAGAAATGGGCGTAGTTGTAACAAGAAATTAATTTGTTGAAAAATTTTCAACAATGTTATTTCTTAGCTGAAGAAAATCAAAATTTTTCTCACAGTAACTTTCATGATAAAAAAAAAATTTTTTTGTTTTGGAAAAAAACCAATTTTAGTTAAACAAATTGCGATTTTTCATCCAAAATTGTTGTTTCTTAAATCTAGAAAATTTTTTCAATAAGAAAGTTACGGTGAGGAATTGTTTATTTTTTCAGCTAAGAAATAGGATTGTTGAAAAACTTTAACTAAAGTAATTTTATATCTAACGTGTTGCTTATTTTTTCAAAATAAATTCTTTCTTTCAGGGTTCCACGAAGAATTAGTTGACAGTAATTCTCAAAGTTCGCGGATCCAAAGAATAGTATATTACACTACAAGGGCAGAAAGTTGAGATTCCTGCAAAGTTGAGATTCTCGGCTTCGCCTCGGGCATCATAGCGCGCAGTTCAGAGCTCTTAAATTTCTGCCCTTGTAGTGTATACTAGTTTTCTTGCTATGCGGTTGAAAGTACGCAAAAAATTGCGTTGAAAAAAATTGATGCCTGCCCCCGACATTTGCGGCACGAGCGAAGCAAGTGCTGCTGGTCGAGGGGAGGCAGGCATCAAATACACCTATCAATAAAGATATTAATATATAATCTATCATATTACTACTTTATTTTGAGAAAAGATCTTAATTTAATTAAATAAATTTAAAGTTATAAATATATTATAAATTAACTCTGATTTTAAGAATAAAAAAAAAAAAAAATAGAAAAAATGAAATAATAATCGTAAAATGCATAGAAAAAAAATTAACAAAAAAATCTGTTTGTGTATTTTTTCGAATAATTATTTGTTCAATAATGAATTTATTTATTTGAGAATATCTATCAGAATAAAAATATTTCTCGTTTTTTTTGTAATTTAAATATTTAACAAGTCTAATTTTATTAAAATAAATATTCATTTTCTGTAATTAACTTAGTTTCAACCTAAAATCATTGACACATAACAAAACAGATACATTCATAACAATCACAAGTAAGGTTAGGCTTGTATACATAAGTAATAGAGTGAGCGCGACTACCGACTTTCGGACTTTCTGCCGCCTCGTGTCTCGTTATCCAGTGCATGAATACATTTTTCGGCTCCCCGTCATAGAGCGCATGCGCGACTCGACCACGGCATAAAGTGAGGCTTTCTGCGAAATCGCAGCAGGAACCCCGTACTTTCGACCGGCGTAGTAAGAAAAAATTTGAAAGATTGATAACTTTTGAAACATTGACTTTACCATGAAAAGTTGAGAATATAGTATATTACACATCTAGGGCAGTAAAATAAGAAATGTCTCAGATCACATGTAATTGTTGTCCCGAGGCGAAGCTGGATCAATAAACATGTAATCTGAGGCTTTCTTATTACTGCCAGGTGTACATACTATTTCTCCTCGACGGAAGCGGAAAGCGGCATTTTCGTTTAGCGCAGCAGAGCCGCTTGATACAAAAGAAAATCCAACGAATTTCCCTATATAAATAATTGAAACCCATTAGTTCATATCAAGTATAGATCTTCACAAGAGCAACGGTGAAGCTTAATCGTAAGAAGATTTGATCGATAGTAACACATTAATATAAGCTCTGTAACAGGGGCCTGAATATTGAAGTCACGGAATCAAGTGTTACAGGATTGTTACCTTGATGGTTATTAAGCGTCGAAGCTAAAGGCTACGCTGGATTTTGAGCTTCTGCTGTAAGTATGCATACTAGAGTAGTCTAGGTGATGAATAAATTGTCTCGCTCTTTTAGAGCTTCAGCGCCAGTTTAATGGAATTATTCCGGTGCCAATTCAATAAATCTATTATAAATTAATTGACCACAATTATTTATAACACCGATCAAAATCACTCAGAGTGTTGAATCGATAGTATTGTTGGATTTTGTACCACGTTTTCTAAAAAATCAAATAATTAATGCGTGAATTTACCAAAAATAACTAATGTGATGAATTATTCCTTTAATAGCTAGTAAAAATTATTTTTTTTACATGAACCAAGAAAAATTTCTCAGTTCAGAATTTTTCTACTCAAATAAAGACGATTGAGCGCTCTTAAATGATTTTCTTTAGTCAAAATTTTTTCCTTTCGAATCAAGTTAATTTTTTTTTTCCACTGTGGCCATCTTAGAAAAGTTCCTCACACGACTTTGATTTCAAAACTGCATAACTTTGAAAAGGAAGGAGTTATTGATTTTTTCTTTCCCAACTCGAGTTATCAGTAAACGTTTTTTGATTTAAAATGGTTATTCTAACTATTTCTTTGATAATTTTCACGCGCATGTACGTCAGCAAAATGATTAACCTTAGATATAGAGCCCCTGTGTTGAATCGACACGTTCTGGGCTCGTACTCATGAATTTCAAAACAAGTTTTACATTTAAATTTCATTCAATTTCATGGTTGATTAGCTGAAGTTCTTTATTGGCAAGTTTCTCATAAATCAAAGTCCAAATTGAATTTTTTTTTATTGAAATTGGATTTTTTAACTGTCTTTATGTATACTGAAATTTGAACTGTATTTTGTACTATACTGCTATTTTCACTTCACTGTGATGATGAATTCGAAACTAAGTATTAATTACTAATTCTATTATCAGCTAAGTAATAAATACAAAAATAACTTTGTTGTAACAACAAACAGGTATTATAATACAGTTACGAAGGGTAACTGTGCGCAACGGGTAAGTGTGCGCAACCCCTTTATTTATGAATGGGGAGAAAGGAAGTTTGAGATAGGTGTAGACAAATTAAAGGTTGTTGGTGAAAAATAAGCTTATGCAAGAAAAGTCTACATGGTACCATTCGTTTACTTGAAAAAGAAAATATTAAGACTCTGGTGCCGAAAACGTAAAATTTGCTGTCATGGCAAAGATTGTCACTGTGCTGCGAATAGTAATATTTATTTTTTTTTTTTTTTGGGAATTGAGGTTCATATAGAAGATACACATATAAAAAAAAGTAATTTTTCTGTGCCATTAATTTCAGATAAAAATTGTGGCTTCCATCGTGTACTCAACTGCTAAGTCAGATGACAACCTACGATGTGTATCAGCTGATATCTCCGCTACTTTTTAAGTTATATACATGGAAAGAAAGTTATACAAAAATTGTGATGAAAAGATCATAATTTTTAGTATAGGACATTGTAATGCCGGACCAGAACTCAAACATCATAATTTATACGATGCAACATCGCAAATTTTTTTCAAAGAATTGTGCTGTTCAACCTTATGCACAGTCTTATACACTACAAGAAAAATTATGATATTACTAAGGTAAAAGACCCCATTTGTAGCGGGGACCCCTTTAGTGGCACTTTAATTGATTTTGTTATTTTTATAATCAATTTAATAATTAATTTCTATTATGATTATTTTATTTCTAATCTTTAAAACCTCTAGATCATAGAAATGTTCAATTTTGATTTCAAGGAAAATCTTTTTAGGAAAAAAAAATTTTTTCTTTTTCAACCAAACTGAAGCCCCAAGCAAATTTTAAATTTTTTAATAATTCGGTTAAGATTGACCACATTTTTAAAAGCGAATTTTTTAATATTTTTCTCATATAATTATACTAGCAATCATCATTATAGATTTTGAAAAGTCTATAAAATCACAAAATTATTTATTTACCTTTTTTAAAATAAATATTATTAAAAAAAAACAAAAATGTCTCTAGTAGAGGCATGAAAATTCTCTAGAGCCAATTACCGCCGATTAAAACATATAGTATGCGTCCTTATTCACTTGCTCTTACGGAAAAAAAATTTACTAAATAACATCGTAATTTTCAATAATTCAAATAGTTCAAATAGTAGAAGCGTCTAGCATAGAAATGTCGCTACAAATTTATAGAGTCCCGATACAACGTTCTCTGTCTTCTATATTTCATCATCTGTCATATGCTGAAGTAGCGCAGAAGAATTCCTAAAAAACGGTTTGAGTAAATGGTAAACATTTTTTATAATTGAGTAGTATTTAGTAGTTTTATTTATAAATATAGTATCATTATTTATAGTATGTTTCATCTGTAGGCCTTATTACCCTACCGTAGTAAAATAAGACTTATCCGCAAGGTTTTTAAAAAAATTTAATTTTGTGTTTGTTTATGTTGAAAATTACCATTACTTCATTATATTTTATGGCTAATGTATTAACATGAAAATTAATGATACTTTTCAATAATTAAATGCAATATTTTCGATTTTTTTCAAAATCTCCCTTAGCTAGGCCTTATTACCCACCGGTACCTTATATGCATAAAATAACCTGATAGTTTCAATAAATAACATTAATTTTTTGTACCTTAAAAAAATTAATGAAAATCAATATAAAAACTTCCTTCTACTCATATTTCCCCCCTTAATGTAATGATTACCTGAATAAATACTCTATCAGAGATATATTTTTATTTTCCTTTAGTGCTTATCGTTTAATTTTGACACTAGTTTGAATGCTCAAGTGCGCACACTTCCTCCAATTGACTTCATATAAACTCGTTTGTAACTGCAACATATTTTTCTGTAATCTCATCCTTTGTTATTTCAACGAAAAGATTTTTATGATCTTAGAAATAACATTTCTACAAAATCTAGTAAAACTATGAATAAGTAAATTTCCAAGCTTCCAATGAATCTGTCTGGAAGGTTAAAAATCAGAGGACATCATTCGGTTTTATGACTCCCAGCATCCCTAAATTCGTTCTTAAAAAGGATCTAAAGGGAGCAGGTAATAAAAATCTTAACGTTATTTTTAATATTTCAAAGAGTAATGTAACTGTCCAGAGAGATTTGCAGTTTACTCAGTGTGGCATCGGGCCATCTCAGATGTTATATACGAGTGGAGAAGAGAATCACTCCAACAAGGTAGAACAGAATGAATCGCAGAAGCACTGGGGAGTGGATTTATCGCATCCGTCAGAGCATAAACGACAGAGATAGAGTGAGAATGAAAAACCCACGGGACGTGTGTGACACACCGAGATAAAAATAAAGTAAAATCCCGAAAAACTTAAAATATAGAACGATAAGAATATAGAACAAAGACATAAACAAAACATAAAATAGAATGATGAAAAACAATTTATATATAGGAGAATAAAAGTCAGATGCTGACGTATGTCGTATTTGATAAGACGAGGACCAACAAAAGTCACCATTTCTCATGATCGGAGATGCATCTACAAACCTCGAGAAGGATTGAAAGCGTTCGAGATCAGAGAAAAAATAGTGAGTAGTCGGTGAGTGGTTTGAGGTAAAATCACGGTTGGATGCCTCAAAGAGCAATTCGTTTAAAAGCGACCTTTCGATTCACTAAAATCTCAACATCGGTTCACTTCTTCGGAGAATGAGATGGTGATGATCTGGAGGACATACACCGGATGCTGATGGCGTATAACACTTTTATTTCATATCAATCTCTATCTCTATTTCTTCTCTGAAAGTTCCGTCTCAGACTCAAACTCATTTTATTCTGTATTTTTATTTAAATTTTTAATCATTTCTCGCCGATGAGAAGAGAACGCTCATAGATTTTTATTTAGAGGGAATAAATATTATAGAGGTTGAATGAGGAATTCCCATGGGTTGTGCACTGTACAGGCCGAGAAATTGTCTGGGGGGCACTGACGCTCATCGACATTCCATTTCCTTTCAATTCTCAATTCGATAATCCCCAAATGCGATAATATAGTTTTTTTAACTTAATCTTACTCTATTTCAGAGAAAAAAAAACTTCATTGGCAGTTTTAATTTATATTTTTCATCACTCTGAATAATAACTTTAAATTGATATTTTCGTTATTGGTTTATTTCATTTTCATTGCAGACGAAAAGAGCATACTACAGTGGAAACTATGAAATTATTTTTAGGTCTCTAGTCGTGAGTCGTGGCTCGTGCCTACCAAGTCAATCTGTGGAAATTGGCACAAATGTTGTAGATAATTGATTTAAGTAACGATCTTACTCTTTACTGCGATTTTTGGGAATGCAAACGTCACTAAAATCGTTCGATTTAGATTTTAGATTTTTTTTATTCTATGCCAAGGCACAGGCCAAATGGCAATTTAAATTTCAGATTGATTACATACGAATAAATATATAAGGTTATAAACGTGAGTACATAATATGGTCATATTAGAAATAGATTATTGCTTTCAATGATACAGTAAATATTTAAAATGCAATAAAGTAATATAAGATAACGTAAAAAACTAAAATATTAACAAAGGAATACAGTGTGACAGAGCTGACTTGACTCGATTTGATCAGATTCGTTTTAATTCAACTAATGATTTTAAGACAGTAATAAAAAGGCTCACCTTGAGCAGAATGATTTGGTGCGTTAGCGGACATTAAGAGTTAGGATTTTTTTAAGGAGCAGTCTCACTTCATGACTTTCAAATAACTTTTAAATTTTTTCTTTGAAAGACGATTGTAATGAAATAAAAACTACTTGATTTAACAAAAATGTATTTTTCAAAATTTTACTCTTGCATTGACATAAAGTTTGCCATTCAAGAATTTTATTAATTCAACGAAGTATCCACAGATTCGGTAGAATCTGGCGCCGTTCCGTTCAAATTCGTTGTAAACGGAGCGCCAGACTACCGACTATGTTTACTGTAAGCACCCGAGTCGAAATCTCAGGTCTGTTTTCATCGTAAAGTTTCCAAACCCATTGAAGTCTCATTTACCGCCTAAAACGAGGCCTGTTTTGAGCGTGTAGATGACGGTCTCGGAAAATAGATACGATCAAACCAGACCTGAGCAGTACCATCATTTTGATCGTAAAGCCCGTGTAAAAAAAAAAATTGTCCTAAAAATGTCCCAAGCATGGAACATCCAAACGTGACACAATGAGGGACATTTTTTGGGACAGATTTTGGGACATCTTAGAAATAATCAGAGATTTTTAAAATAGTGCATTTAAGTAATTTTTCGTCGATTTGAAGTATTTTTTTAAGATTTTCAGAATACTTCTACAATTTTATGACAATTTTATTACAATTTACAAACGTTTTTTAAATGATTTTTGCAAAACATAATTTATTTTTCCACAAATGTAGAATGGTCTAGAAATTAATGGATGAAACATTGATTAAACATTTTGGAAGAATTTAAGGACATTTCTGGGACAGATTTGGGACATTTTTCGACATTTTCAAAACATTTTTAGACATTTTTTAAATATTTTTAGGAAAATTTTTTCAAATGATTACGAAAGACTATTTATTTTTGCACGGTTATAGATTTATCGTAAGATTAATGTAAGAAAAATTTTAGGGACAATTTTTGGGGACAATTTTAGGTACATTTTTGGGACATTTTCTAAACATTTTTTAAATATTTTTAAGGACAATTTTAACGTTCTTTAAACGATTTTAAAAAGACGATTGTTTTTGCACGGTTGTGAAACATCATAAAATTAATGGATAAAAAATTTTAGGACATTTTGGAACAATTTCAGGACATTTTCGAAACATTTTTGGGACATTTTAGGAAATGTTTTAAATATTTTGAGGACATTTTTAAACCCTTTTTAAATGATTTTAAGAACGACAGTTTATTTTTTGCACAACTGTAGATTTGTCTAGAAATCAATGAATGAAACATTTTGTGGAACGTTTTGGGACATTTTTGGGACAACTTTAGGACATTTTTGGCACAGTTTTATAATATTTTTACAACAAACTTCAGAACATTTTAGAACTATTTTACGATAATTTTAAACAATTTTGAATGATTTTAATGAAGATAATTTAGTTTGCACAGTTGTAGATTTGTCGTAAGATGCATGGATGAAAAAGATTTTAGGACATTTTTGGAACCATTTGTAATATTTCTACAACAAACTTTGAACATTTCTAGAGACTAATTCACGACAGTATTGAACGATTTTTTTGAATGATTTTGAAAAAGAGAAATTTATTTTTGCACCAGCTGTAGATTTTCTAGAAACTAATGAATGAAACATTTACATTGAACTTTTGGGACAATTTTAGGACATTTTTTGGGACAATTTTTGGAACATTTTCTAGGACATTTTAAAATATTTTTTAAGACATTTTTAAATATTCAGGACAAATTTGAACGTTTTTCAAATGATGATTCTCAAGAAAGACAATTGTATTTTTACTGGTGGCCGAGATCTCTATCATGGAGTAATAGATGAAAAAATTTTTAGAACAATTTTTAAGGACATTCTTGGGTCCAATTTAGGGATTTTTTGAGGACAATACTGT